>NC_077234.1:43088551-43388551 GCF_027887165.1 Monodelphis domestica | reverse complement strand
CATCTAATTCAAGACCTTAACATAAAAGAGGAACCCAGCTTTAAAGATTTCATCTATATCTTTCTTCTAATAAATGTTCTTCCTTCTGTTAGTTTTCTTAGAAGAAAACATTCCTAAAAGGGTATTGTAAATATCCATTAAAATGAGGAAAGCCTAAGTGGCACTGGCACTATAAATAAAGTACCTGAATTAAAAAATTTTAAGTAGAAGTATACTTTAATATTTATGCATCCATATGATAATAACTACAACTGGTTATTAAAAATATTTCAAGACAGGTCCAACTACAATGAATAATTTAGAAAGATAATCCCAAAGATGTGAAAAACAATACAATGTCATAAGTTGTCATAAATCTCTTTTAAGGATGCACATATTACATATACAGTAAAAGTTGCATTTCAAGTTATGCAAGTATAAAGTTCATCTCCCAAAACCCTAATGCTTGAAATTTGTATCCTATTAATAGACAGCCTACTCACTCTCCTTTCCCAATATCAACTTAAAAAATTCTTCCCAGGCCTAGAATAAAATGATAAAATCTTACTTGGTTTAAAATGACCAATGAGTCATTTTGTTAGCCAATATGGTTTGGGGGGGGGGGGGGGGGGGGGAGGAGGCTTTTAAAAAGCTATGGTCAATTGGGTCTAATACTTTAAATGTAATTCTCATGGAAAAGTCATCCAATTTTACCTCTCCATAGATCCTAAATGTTCCAGTATCCTCATCCAGTTCAATTGCTGTGACTCCTGGAACTTTTCTGGCTTGCTGAATATTACTACCATGGGTTCCTATTGCAAGACCCATTAAATCTTCTCTCACAATAAATTCTTCATGAAATGCTGCTGCCAGTTGTTTTGTACACTAGAGACAGATGAAATTATTTACTGTAGAGCATCATAGTAAAAACTCAAAAAATTACATTTAGTAATTCCCAAGGTAATCCTTTAATTAGCAAAAGTAGCATTTTCTCTTAATCTGTCAGACAGAGCCCTCAATATATCAAATAGATTGTTAAAAGTTTTATTATATTAGTAGAGTTCACCATACATTTCACCATAGAAACAAATTACAAACAGTAACTGTTAGATGGGCTACCCAAATGTTTCAGCTATGGTATGGGATATATTTGTTGCCTGACAAATAACTAATTAGAGTAATGGGTTAACACATATTTCAGCCAACAAAAGAAAACAAGAAGCAATAACAAGAAAAAGAAGAAACTGCTTCACTTTATACAATCAACTGAACAACTCTGAGGCTGTATTACAACAGGAAAATACAGAAAACTAAAACTGAAAGAACAGGCTGCATAGTTATCCTTTAGACCAGTGTGATCAAGTTCAAATGGGCATATTGATGTAGTAAACATTTTTTGTTTTATTTTCATTTATTTTGTTAAAAACACTTCCCAGGAGGCAGCTGGGTGGCTCAGTGGATTGAGAGCCAGGCCTATCCAAATCTGGCCCCAGACACTTCCCAGCTGTGTGACTCGGGGCAAGTCACTTGACTGCTATTGCCTAGCCCTAACCACTCTTCTGCCTTGACACCAATACACAATATAGATTCCAAGATGGAAGAGAGAGAGAGAGAGAGAGAAAGAGAGAGAGAGATGTTTCCCAATTAGGGCCTTCATAGGCAGATTTTTTACAATTTCTTCCCCTAAACTGATCACCCAGACAACTAAGCACCCAAAAGTCAAACAAATAATGATTTGTAATACTGAAATAACTGAATATAAAAACCTCCTTACTTCTAAATGTTTGGTGGCTTCTTCATTTCTTGACATAAGCATCAGTTTGGTACGAATACTTCGCAAATGCATATCACTTAAGATATTGACCCTCTTCACAGTTGCTTCACTGGCAGACTACAAAATAAAAATATTCAAGTAGGAAATGTTATGTTTCTAAGAAAATTGACATCAACAGTGAATATATTCACAAACAAGGGCTTCATCTATTTTTTTTCTTTTATTAAGTTTTTGCTATGTACCAAATTACCTAAGCACTGAGTACACAAATACAGGAAAAAAAGTAAATTCAAAAAAGTCAGTTCTGCTCTAAAGTTGCTCTCTGCCTCTTAGGGGAGATGATGTACACAAAGACAAGTACAAAATATAAAACTGTTTCCATCATTAGAGAGGTACTCATGGTATACCTTCAATGTCTTAAGTGAGAAAGAGGTCTGGGTGAATCAAGTGGATCAGTAGGGCTTTTGGGAGGCCTACGAGAGTCCCTAAGAATGAAAACAGCTGAATGGTTAAACTTCATCTGTGCATCACTACAGCAACAGCCCCCATCATGGGATCCTCCAAAGAGCTACAGAAATATCATAATCTAGATCTGTCCATCCTAGTCGTAACACATAATTTCTACCTTAAATTCAGTATTTTATAGTTATTTATGTTGGAGATATTGTTCTACTTAAAACAGCTTCATATCTTACCAATATCATTAACTGTGTGGTTTCAGCATGGTAAAAAATCCGACATGCTCCCACGGCTTTTTTAAAGTCTTTATGTGCATTTTCATTAGCACACCTAGAAATGAATTGATATATAGTTTTATTAGTAAGTAATAACTGCAGAAATAGTGATGAAAATGTAAACCATTATGAATATGATTCAAAATATGTTAAATTCCTCACCACATTAATTCTGCTTCACGGAAACTTTTTCCTCTGGAAAGGACTTTAATGGGCATTTAAGTGAAAGGGGATTGATGCAGCAACAGTCATTTCAAACACTTTCAATGACCAAAACAGTAAACAGAATTACTTACGCCTCCCTTAAGTCCTCAGGAACATCCACTGTGCACTTAAAGAAGGTGTTTTTTTTGACAGTTTTGTTTTGATTGACAGGTCGAAGTCTTTCAAAGGTGACAATTTCATTGTAAGTGGCATCACAAGCAGCATATTCAATGACATAAAACTGGAAGAAAAGAAGACAGACGAAAATGCTCTTCTCTGAAGAGAAAAAGTTCAAACATCCTAGTAATAGTTAGATTTATGTGCATTTGTCTATGAATGACCTAAGTGAGTCTAAATTGCTTTTTGCCAAAGAGTCTTAGTGTTCCTTAGTGGACTTCCTTGTGCTACTTCTAATTCTTATATTCCCCAAACTTGTGCCACTTCATATTTACTAATGATATGTTCTATCTATTTCACAGTAGATATGGGTGCTATTAATGACTGCCATATTATAGTAATGAATTTATAATTAAGAGTAATATACATAGCAATCAGCATTTATGTATGTAGTACCTTAAGATGTCAGACATTATTACCTTTTTTTCTGTCCTTGTCCCTTTTTCAGGCCCAGAAAAGGGTCATGAGGGACCTATGGTCTTAACAATAGATGGCAAAGGGAGGATGTTACCTAATACTTTAAATTCCTAATACTCCACTGTTTTGCAATATAATCAACAATCAGCACATAAAAAAATTGCCCTCTCTAAACTGGCAATTTTTAGCCATTTGGAGTTAAGAGTAATTTTTAAGGAGTCCTTTATTTTTAAACCAAAAAAGTCTCACCATTTAATTTCAGGTGTGACAAAGTTTATAGAAACAGAAAGTTTAAAACTTAAATATCAATGAAGTCACCAAAAATGGAGTAAGGAAGTGAGAATGGAAGGCCAGAAAAATGAAAAACACTTTCGTACTTCCTCCTAAAAACAGTTCTGCATATTTATTTAAAATTATCAACTTAAAAAATCCCAATAAAACAAGAGCATAGTGGGCAGCTGGGTAGCTCAGTGGATTGAGAGCCAGTCCTAGAGATGGGAGGTCCTAGGTTCAAATCTGGCCCCAGACACTTCCCAGCTGTGTGACCCTGGGCAAGTCACTTGACCCCCATTGCCTAGCCCTTACCACTCTTCTGCCTTGGAGCCAATACACAGTATTGACTCCAAGATGGAAGGTAAGGGTTTAAAAAAAAAAAACAAGAGCACTAATGTGTAAAGAGGTATGCCAAACCCTGAATTTCCCAATAACCCTATGTCTAAAATATAGATATTACCTGAAAACTGAGACTTAAGAGAAATTAATGACACACCCGTGTCACAAAACTTTTAGGGGTCAGAAATAAAATCCAGAAGTTAGGTTTCTTCTAACTTCAACAGCAGGAATCTTTCCACACCCCTCAAATGTAATGATATTAACTATAAAAGGTGAAATTTAACATGGATTTTCTAATGTATAGGTTTCTGTAAAGTATTCATACAATTAAAAATGTCAAATTTAAGATGTTTTAGATACATGATATTGCAAGCAACCCAATGCTTTTGGATATAAAAAGAATTCCAACTTCAGTTTACCTATATATACAATTAGGGAATGCCACCAAATCATGTAAGAAATTCCTATGATCCAGCTAAGTTTTGAAAAAAGGTGGTAGCAATGGTCTTCTAAGTACCAAGAAGGAAGGAGTCTACCAAGTAGGGACTAGTTCCTATCCAAACAAGCTATGATGCTGTAAAGCCCAAAAAATAAACATATATAATATAAATATATTTACTAAAAATATATCTATATATGCTACTCACCCTTCATAATAAATAATAGTCAGCATTTATGTAACATCTACTTATATGCTAAGCATTATTTCATTTGATCCTTACAACAATCCTGGGAGGTAGATGCTATTATAATGATCCCCTCTCCCCTTTTGAATTTTAGGAACCTGAGGAAAACATTTCAAGCCACTTGCTCAAGACCACATAGCTAGTTGTCTGAGGCCGAATTTGAACTCGGGTCTTGACTTTAGGCCAGTCTATCCACAATACCACCATGCTGCAAAATTCTACCACCTCAGTTTAAATAAAGAGCAATATTACTAGGGAATTGTAGTTTTAACTTCTGATAACATGTCCTGAGTGATAATTGGTTTCCGTGCTGTTTTCCCTCTCTGTGATCATGGAGCATTCACTCAGGGCTCTGTCTGACCCCAGAGCAGACTCCGAGATCTCGTCATGAAGCAGCTGCTTCCTCTCTGGTCTGCATGATGAATGTCAGAAGCCTATGTGCAAACACTTTGATCTTTCCCCAACCTGCAGCCTATACTATCCCAATTATTCAAGAAATAATTTCTGGGCAGAAGAGAAGATTAAGAAAGGAAATCCAACTGAGTAGCAAAGCAGTCTGCCCTGGCTACGTACAAGAGGTGGGAGAACAAAAGTTTGCCTCTCTGTAGCCCAGAAAAACAGTTCGTGTTCTACTATCTCTGCCCATCTCTCAGGTGAAAGGGAAGCAAGCAGATTTTACCAAAGGTGACAATGAGAGAACACAGTCCCTACAAAGCCCCTGGAACATCCCTGGGGAACCTAGACCAAACAAACCTCAATAGAAGACTGAGCCTGGCCAGTGCTGCTTCTTGAGTCCACTGACAAGCCACTACCAGTCATAGACAACAAAGAGCTCAGCAGAGATAAGGATGTCGGGCTTAAAGCAGGTCCTACTTTACACAGCCTCTTACTAGTAGCAGCTCCCACCCACCTTAAACTTAGCCCTGAAAAATAGCTTTTACCCAGTGGTTCTTTTGAGAGGTGAGGCTGATGTTGGTTACACACTAGCCCACTACATCCAACTAGTCAAGAGCTCTTCTTGAGAAACAGGACACTAAAGGTGATTGAGCAGTGGACACCCAAATGGAACACATTCTAAAGATAGGTATTTGGTATCAGATAGATACTGTCAGTCATTCATCAATCAGATTTTCCACCATCTAAACAAATGAAATAGCCCCTTCTTACTGATTCCACTCCTATAAGCAAGCCAGTCTTCACACACACACACACACACACACACATCAAGAGATTTCTTGAACAAAGAATTTTGAAATCAGGATATTTAAAGAGTTCTATTACTTTCAGCAGTAATCCTTTTCCTAAACAATCAGCTAAAGCTTAAGACTGTTTCTGAATTATTTCATCTCCAGAAACTAGACAAGAAAAAAAAATCATCCTATGGTGGTTTAAAAAAAAAACAAAACTTACTTCTCCTTTCATCATCCGAACTTTTGCAAGCCACCATCCACATGGTTCTTGGTCATTTGCTCTTGAATAAACCTAAGGGGACATATTTATAAAACTTACAATCAGACCACATCATGAATGTCTCCTAGACATTTAAATTTTTATTACTAAATTAAGATTACATTTAACAAAGATGAGATTCCTCAGTTTATATTCCAAATTCCTGGTTGTTAGTGTGTGCATAATTACTGTTCAAAATCTTGCCAAGCAAGCTTCTACCCAATCTAAGACAACCACCTTGTTTCAGTTTTGTCAACATTTTGACGTTGTTCAGTAATTTCAGTTGTATCTGACTCTTCCTGATCCCATTTTAGGTTTTTTTTCCCAGACAGATATTGAAATGGTTTGCCATTTCCTTCTCCAGGTTTTGTAGTTGAGGAAACTGACATAGATGTGGTTAAATGGACATAGCTATTATTAAGTCTCTGAAGGCAGATTTGATCTTAAGCCTTCTTGACTCCAGGCCCAGTACTCTATGCACTGTGCAATGTAGTTACCTTATTATTACTATGAACCACATGTTTTCAAAATCAACAAATCTTTCATGAAAGTTCACTTTAAGCAAGTATATGACACTTAAGATTCTTTATACAGGAAATTTTATTAAGTTGTTTAATGGCAATTTAAACAAAATAGATTAATTTTATACTTAAAAAAAAAAAACCAAAACATTGGTTCCAAGGCAAAAGAGCATTAAGGGCTAGGCAATGGGGGTTAAGTGACTTGGACATCTGAGGCCAGATTGGAACCTAGGACCTCCCATCTCTAGGTCTGGCTCTCAATCCATTTATCATACTTTTAAAACAGATTAACTACTGTCAAAAATTTTGCCTTCAAAATACCATTGCTTTAATTCCCAGGAAAGCAGGAAGAGAGAAGATTGGGAGTGAGGAAGAAACTGTAATTTCCTTGGTCAAGATTATTTGATCAGTGTAAATCAGCACCAAAAGCAGCTTTTTCCTTTCAACATGGTAACTTTTAGTCTGTCCAGATGAAAATACTCATTTTTTTTTACTGACAGAAAATGTAGCCAAGCATAACTAAGACTATAACCAGATCTATAACTTCTCTCCATAAAAATATTTCATTTAAAAACAATTTTTTCCTCTAAACCATTAAAGACCAAAAAATTTACTTTTTGTCTCTTAAACTTTAAAGTGAATGAGCCAATAAAGAGTTAAATTTGTCTTTTAAAACTCAAATTTCATTTTCATGACTTGGATGGTTATTTCACAATCATTGTCTAATATAGCAAAATCTGCTTAACATTCCATTTGAGGAGAAAACTAATTGGTCATAGTAATATATCATTTTAATAAAACAATTTTTCATGCTTTCAAATTATTAAAATTTCTTTGATGACTAAATTAAGTGCTATATTCCATTCAAATTTATTTTAGAATAGTTGTTGCCACTTTCCATAACCACTTTTTTGAAAAAATATTTCACTAAATTGAACTGAGTATGTGGAAACATTGATCCTATTACAAAATATTAGGACAACACATCTGACACTTTTGGTTTAACTTTAAAGACTGGAGAAACAGAAGAAGTGTCAGGTCAGGAAAGACTTCTATCAAGTAAGTGATTTAGGGTAATAATCAGATGAAAACAGGAGAGGTCTTGAATTATTTAGTATATAAAATTAAGAGCTCACCAATCAGCAGGTAAAAACAAGAATCCTTAAGAGGGGAGTGGCTCAAGAGATTGACAACTTTAGGAAAATTATTAACAGGCCAAGTTAAATAATTATTTCATAAATCAAAATTGTTAAGTGAACTTTTTATCCAAGCTCGATTAACTATATTTTTAATCTTATTGTGGAATTTTGTCTGAGAAAAAAAGAATGAACTGCATGGTAATGGTTTATATAACTATCACTTTAAAAAACCCTCACCTTCAGTCAATATTGTGTATAGGTTCCAAGACAGACATTAAGGGCTAGGCAATGGGGGTTAAGTGACTTGCCCAGGGTCACACAGCTACTAGGAAGTGTCTGAGTTCAGATTGAACCCAGGACCTCCTGTCTCTAGACTTGGCTCTCAATCTACTAAACCACTTAGTTGCCCCCATAATTATGACTTTTTACAGGTACTCAGCTTAGAACAAGTGTCTGAATTATGCTCTAAAAGAGGACTCATTTTTTTCTAAGACCAGTTCCCATGTCATCATTTCTCTTCTCTTTCCCTATTTATTCACTTTTTCATTGTAATTTTGTCCCCCCAAAATATATCAATCTGTTTTGGAGATGGAGGGGGATTGTGGGATAAGTATATGTTTCAATTCTGATCCTCCACTTTCTTCTATTTAAGTTCTGTTTACATTTTTATCTCCTGTGCTTTCTACCCCTTCTTAATGACCCCAAACTTTTTTTAACCCTGTAGATAAGTATATTTTTAAAAACCTCTAAACAACTCTAAATGAACACTATAATGCAAACTCCAACAACAGGGAAATGGGTTCGAGTCAAGAACACATGTGACAACCAGTGGAATCATGCATCGGCTATGGGAGAGGGAAAGGCGGGGGGGGGGGGGGGGGGGGGGGGGAGAAAACAATCTTTGTTTCCAGTGAATAATGTATGAAAACGACCAAATAAAATAATATTAAAAAAAAAAAAAACCTCTAAACATAGGTAATTAATTGTCATCTCTTGTGCTTTTCTTAGTAGTTGTAATTTCCTGTGTTTCTCTTTAGTGTTGAAGTCTTCTCTGGGAGGGAATTGGGGGAAGAGAGGACAACAACAAAAGATACAATGGGAATATAATAGAAAACACAGGTGATAAGAGACTGAATGTGAATGCTACAGAGGCTGTCAGCCTCAACTGGCTTGTAGTTGAACTCTTTTTCTTATTCTTTGTTTCAGAATATATAGCTCACTGAAGCAGGGAAAATATGCAGGAAATAAAGATATATCTTTTCAAAAAGTACAAAAAAGGTACAAAAATGATGAATTGGTTAAAATTTCAGGCAATGAATCAATCATAAGTTAACCACAAGCAACTTACACCCATATGAAATTCATTCTTTGGTTTGTTTGTTGTTGTTTCTTTGACATAGGGATAAGAAACTTTCAGCTTTCACAAGCTGTTTCTATCCAGCAAGGACTTTTCATGATTTCCAAGAACAATGATAGGAAATAATTATGGGTACACAATACAAATGAATATAGAATAGCAAGAAATCTCTCCAGGACTTCTTCCCTTTTCTCTGGTCCTTTTATCCTTGCCCTTGCTTCCTAGCTTCTAAATTTCTTGCTTTCCTTTGAAAGGGCTACTAACATGGAATTTGAGGGTTTGTTTTTTTAAGTTCCCCTTGTCTTCTGGGAGAACATATCGGTAGGCCTGGCTTTTTTTCCAGTGAACAAGACTTTTTTATTTTTTTCACTTCGAAAAGGTAGAGGAAAAAAATACCTATTCCAGAATGGCTAGACAATACACCAAACCTCTAAGAATGTGACAAACGGCTTACATACTCCACAAATGACTAGTTTCAATCATTTTAAAAGTCAGTAACAGTAAAAGTTCAAGGATTAACTTATCCCATAGAATAGACTTCTTTCAAATCAAACAGAAAATTATTAAAGTAGATACCAATGTCTGTAAGATAAACATAAAAGTGCTCACCTCTACTTCATCTCCTTCACTAATTTCTTTTTTTATATCAGGAGGAGGAGGTAATCTTACTTCATTAAATGGAACTTGGCGTTCAGGCTGCCAGCTAAAAATTAAAGATATTTTAGTCAATGCTTTATCAAATCATTTCTCACAAAAAGCATATATTATGATATTTTTACAATTAACTTAATAATCATCAACCAAAACTGAAAAATACTCTAGATAACAGTGGGTTACCAACATAGAAGAAATTTAAGATCCAAAACAATGCATGTATAGAAGCTTACCAAAAAGATTTATAAATACAAACTCAACTATAATTTGTTAAACATGACACTATTTATTTATTTTTTAAGTCCCTGCCTTCTGTCTTGGAGCCAATAGGGATCAAGTGACTTGCCCAGGGTCATACAGCTGGGAAGTATCTGAGGCCAAATTTGAACCTAGAACCTCCTGTCTCTTGGCCTGGCTCTCAAACTACTGAGAGCTGCCCCCATGACACTCAATTTGATTTAGATATGCACTGTTATAAAATCCTTTTACTTTGAAAAGCCATATGCATTTGCTGGAAGGGCTTTGTCCTCTTGTTTGGGAGAAAATAATTGTTCATAAAAATTCTGAACTATGTTTCATAGAGTATATTGTAAGCTATCAAAATTGCTCCAGACAACTCAACTGAATATGCTAATAGCTGAACATTGTACTGTCAGATACCAACTTCTAATGATGCTTGGAATTAGAAAACAAAACAAAACCAGAAAACCTGCACCTTCTTTTTCGGTGCTCTTTTCTACCCTTCTCCCCACCTGTTTTGCTTCTATAGCTTAAAAGTGGTAGCTTTGGGGCAGACTTGCTCAAAGTGGACATCCTATTAATTGTTCCACCCAATCCTGACTATGCTTCCCATTTTTCTGTTTCCATGTCATTTATGGTTGGTTATAAAAGGATCTTACACCTGAGAATCTCAGAATACACATGCATGGTTGCTTTTTTTAAGAGTTCTTAATTCAAGTGTACTGAAGCCTATTTGATCTAAACCCACTTTTTAAAAGGGAGATTTAGTGCCTTTGACCTTTATTCTACAACCTGTTTATAGCATGATCCTCCTGCCATTGTACCTCCCAGTTTCAAGCTCTGTCCAACTCGTTTAGAAACTAATTTATCCCATCTATTTCTACTTTTTATGCCTGCTTTTGTGCATATCTGTGAGGTTATTTTTATAATAATGAGAAAAAGTAATTAAATAGAATCTTTAAAAACCCAAAACTTAGAAATAAAAACCCAACAAACAATGCATCAACAAAAAGGCCACTTTTAAAGGTTAACAATAAGAAAAGCTTACTTATTTTCAAAAACAACTGTCAGGGAATCCTCATGAACATCTTTGATAAATCCCTATTAAAAAAAAAAATCACAAGTCAGCTAAATGTTAGATATAAAAACATTTTTTAAACAACTGTAAAATTTCCATGGGAAAATCTACCCACAAAATCATTGATATCTTTACCAAAATGATCAGGTCATTAGATCTATTCCTTTTCCCTCTCTAAGTATGTTTACATTAAAAAAAATTTTTTTAATTCCTTAATTTGAAAATCAGAGGCTACTCTGGTTTTGAATATACTATCATGTTAAAGCTAAGAACCTAAAAAGGTGAGTGGGACAGAAAGGAGAGACTACAAATCAAGTTGTAAGCTATGAGAGTTTATTAAGAAGGAAAGCCAAGCCAGTCCTCAGGTTGTCAGTCCTCAAGTAAATAAACAGTCTGGAATAGTTATAGTACATTCTGCATAAGATATAATAAGATATTTCTTATAGTTAAAGCACCATAACTTCTTAGAATAAACATGGGGCAATTTGTTCATCTGACATCCTTTATTTCTATCCTCTGTTGTCAAAAAGTAATCCTCCCAACATGTCTTTCAGATATTTTAAGATGATTGACAAGTACACAGAAAACTAAAAATGAACTTTAGAAATTGGGTGTGGACAAACCTCTTACACCATGTATCATAATAATCTAAGTATCAATGCAACCAAATGTTAAAACCAGACTTAAAAAATTATTAAAGAACCAAACAAGACGTTTTTCATGATAAGCCTAAGGAAAGAATCTATAAGCAAATAAGGAACTTTTAAGATCTGAAATTGAAAAGCTTCTGCACAGGCAAAAAATTAATAAAACTAGCATGAAAAGTCAAACTGTGTGAGGGTGTTATTGGCACTGGAATATATGCAAATTTGTGTAAGATTCATTTCATAGGTATGAGATGTTTGAGAGCCTTTCTTTCCCTGGCGAGGCAAAGAATAGGAATGATTTTCAAAAGAATTACAAACTACAGATTAATAACATAAAACACTGTTCCAAGTACTAGGAGAAATACAAAAAGAACCCACTCCCAGGTTCAGTGAGCACCCAGTAAATTGACAAAAAAAATGAGAATATTTAATGTAGGAGGGATTATATGGAAATATTGACAATAGTCAGCATTTCTCAAGTCACTAGTATAGTGCTTAGCTGATAGTCCCTATCCACAAGGGCCTTAAATCTAATAGGGATATAAACAAATTGTTATCTAGTAGAGGGTCTTGGCAGCATCTAATCCAAGAGAGGATAGCTGGCTTGTAGAAAATTAAAATGGGGGGGAGGGTGGGGAAATCACTGCCACACTGATGTACTCACAATCAGCAAAGTTATGAAATGTTTAAATCATTCTAGAACTCTTATTTAAATGTTAAGAAAGTGAAAAAATGTCTATATATACCCTTTGACACATGCTAGGTATATATGCCAAGGCGATCAAAGACAAAAAGGTTTTACATATAAAAATTTTATAACAGTACTTTTTGTAGCAACCCATCCACTTGGGAAATGGATAAGAAAATTTTGGTATACAAATAAAATGGAATATTACTATAAGAAATCATTAATATGAATACTAGCGAAGGGAAATAGTGGAATGTAGGTATGTGTGTATAATATAGAAAAATCATAATGCATTACCCAAAGATAATTGGTCCAAAGATATAAAATACTGTAAAATAACTGAAAAATGCAATGCAAAAAACAAAAAAGAAACACCAAAGTCAACAAGTAAAAAAAATTTTCAATAGCTGTCATGTCTTAACACATGTTTCTCTTCAAAGTGCTAAATTAGAGGCCAAACTCCTCAGTCCAACACTTAAGTAACACTTCCAAGTTACCCCTATATGAAGTTATTCTACCATCATATTAAATTATTTAGTGTTCTCCAAACATAATATTCCATTTTCCACATTCCTGGCTGGGTTTCATAACATTCCCTTCTTTTCTCCAATGTGTCTCCAGCTTTGTCCACAACTCAAACAAAATCAAACACACACCCTCTTCTAAACTTGTATAGTACAACTTCCAATCTCCCTTGTTGTCCTTTTTACATTATGATTTGAAGTAAAAGATCTTATTTCCCCTGAATTAAATTTCATAGCACCCTGTCATGTCTTCTCTAGATTCCCTCATAGGTAGTAAGGGAACAGATTCTGGCTTAAAAAGATGATCTAATCATGTGATCCAACAAGCTTTTATCAAATGTCTAATATATGTCACAAACTAGGGAAAACAAAAGTCAAAATAAAGTGTCTTCAAAGAAGATTAATATTCTATGGGGAAAAGCATGTACACATATATATCTCTTTGTATATACACTACACATACAAACAACATATTAGTTCTCCATTGTCTCTCTTCTAGTCCTCATCACTGACTTGTTTATCTATTACAACAAACAAAAGGGGGCAGCTGGGTAGCTCAGTGGATTGAGAGGCAGGCCTAGAGACAGGAGGTCTTAGGTTCAAATCTGGCCTCAGACACTTCCCAGCTGTGTGACCCTGGGCAAGTCACTTGACCCCCATTGCCTAGCCCTTACCACTCTTCTGCCTTGGAGCCAATACACAATATTGACTCCAAGATGGAAGGTAAGGGTTAAAAAAAAAATCATCACAAAAAACTAATCTTAGGGTTTTGATGACTTCTGAGCCCTTTGGGTTTTTAAACTAAAACTGAATGTTTAAATGAAATAAAATCTAAAACATATGAAAAAAACAAAGGTCTACATATTTTTAAAAGCTGTATTAGAGAATAGGCTTATATGAATATATATGCACAAAAGCAACAGTCAATAGACTTCTGAAACTATTGCAACATTAAATTAGTTTACTTGACTAACAATGGCTTAAGACTTTAGACATTATTTCAGTGTTAAATAACTTTGTAATTTTGTTGAAAGTGCCCAAGTAATGAAAAACATCACTTATTCAATATTATTTTTGACAACAAAAATCTAAAATTATTTTTTAATGGTACTAAGAGTATAGTTCTCAAAAGTTTAGTTTTCTGAAATGTTTTCTCATGTAAAACATCAATTTCATGTGCTTTGCCTTTTTGAATATTTAGTTATGTTATAAACAATAGAAAACTGAAACAAAAAATAAAAGCTAAATTGTGGGGCTACAAGAGTCAGAAAAGACCTGAACACTAAAGGAAACTAGAGATTTGGAAGCATATGAGGGGAACCTTCTGAGGAGAAGGGCCTGGCAGATGGGGAAACCCTGAGGAGGAAGATGGAATTTCTTTTGTAAGAAACAGAGAAAATGCCAACTGAGCCAGATAAGGTGGATTGGAGCCTGGATTGTGAACAAGGTATTTAAATACCAGGATCCTTCTTCATTGGCTGTATATGGAAACGGCATATGTTCAGATATGTGCTTTAGATATAACTGGCAGCTGAATGTGGGAACTGGAAATGGAAGAGACTTTAAGTCCATGTGATGAATTAGAGGAACTATTACAATAGTTCATGAAAAAAAAAGTGAAAATAACCTGAAAGTCATTTTGAAGAAGGGGAATCTAGCAAGAGGGCTCAGAGAAGTTATTATAATTTCATACCTTGTTCTACATGTATTCGACATCCAAATCTGTAAAAGCACATTAGCACCATGCATGGCAGACATTAAATAAAATGATTGTTCCCTATTCTGACTTTAGCAAGAAATCAAATAGATCTCTATCTGGAAGGCACTGCAGGAGTCACCAGAATCCATTTCTACACAGTACAGGAGGCACTAAAGCAAGAAGAGATGTTAAATTACTTATAAGGTCACATAGGAAGTAGCAGAATAAGAATTTGAACTCAAGGTCACATGTAAATAAGTTTGAATTTGAACCCAGGTCAAATTTCCCCTGAAAGATTTGGGACTCTCATGTACAGAAATGTAAAAGAAACAGTGAAGGTTAGTGACTGCTGAAGGAAAAGTTTAATGAGAAGAGGAAATAGAAATCCAAGGCAAATATTCCACTTTTAGTTTAAACAAAAAGATGGAGCAAGGGAAAAAAATATCATATTGGGTTTGTTTTTAAAAAAAGAAATGTCAAAAGAAGACAATAAGGGAGATTAAAAATTGTGAGTTTCACTCTAATGAAGAATTGGAAATAAAGTTGTCCATCCAGTAAGTAATGGCTAAACAAAGTGTGGGAATGAATTAATGGAATGTTAACTGTGCTGGAAGACAACATGCTTCTAAGTCTATAATTCAAGACCTCCTACAACAAAATAGCAAAAATATACATTTCCATTTAGCCTCATCTTCCTCTACCTGAAAAAAGCTTTTGCAAACCATTTTTCATTTGGAAATCCATTGCCACTCCTCCTACTGAAATGCTGGTTATGCTTCAAAGACTAGAATAAAAACATCCCTCAACAAGCTTTTCTGGATTCTACTCCCAGACCCTACAATAAGTCCTTTTTTCCTCTGAGCTTGGCAACTTTCACTTAACATACCTACACCTCACATTACAATTCTTGGTCCACCTGAAAATGTTAAAAGATTAGTTACAAACTAGATGTTTTTAAGAATCCACTGTATTATACTATCCAAATTGCCCCCATCTTCTCCCCCAATTACATCTTAATAATAAAAACTACCCATCTGGAAAGAAGACCCTCAAAAATATGTTCGCTTACACACACACACACACAATCAAACTTTTATTTTAAATGGAATGTATTTAATATATCAAAATCTCTCATTGGAGACCATCAAGCTGAAATTTTTTTCTAATTGCAAAAGAGAATAGAATGAAAAAACATACCTCCAAGTAAAAATGCAGGAGGAAGGTTTTAAGTACTTAAAAAGAACAAACGAACAAATTTTGGGGCACTATATGGAAGGTATATGTTATTTATAAAATAACAGTTGAGACTTGACATGATGGAACATTCAATCAGGGAAAGTCACACAAACTAAGGTTTTATGACTAGGCAAGGAAGTCGTTTAACCTCTACTGCATTGGGTTTCCTGAACTGGAAAAGAAAGGAAGGACTTTCATTTTTGTCTTTGCATCTTGAAACTTAGGAGTAAGAACAGGGTCTGATACTTAGCAAATGCTACAAAATGATTGGGTCAAATGAGTTGATTTTCCCCAGTCCAGGTCCAAAATTTAATGTTAGACAGCTAGGCTCAGTACAAAAACAGGTACACTAGATTCTACAGCACATATATTAAGTGAAAATGACACATTTTTGCTTAGAGTAAAATACTAGATGAGGTTGAGTTTTGAATTGGTCCAACTATTTTGGAAAACAATTGAGAGCTATGCTAAGAAAGTGACTCAACTGTTCTAACTTTTGTCTCTTGATACCACCCAAAGAAGGCAGTCATAGAAAAAGTGCTCATAAAAAGCAATAATAAGGGAAGGAGATAGGGAGGTAGATTTGTGATTTTATTGGAATAGGGAACTCATGAGTGAGGAAACTAAACTGTTACCATGGAGGTATAGACATTCATTAGAGCAGTCATGGTGTTTTTGTCATTAATTCCTTTTATAGAATTGTTAAGTTTTACAAAATGCTTTACAAATAATCTCATTCTCTTAACAAAAACCTTGCAAAGTAATTGCTTTTAATATCTCCAGTTTTACAGATGAGAAAACTGAGGTTATGTGATTTGCCATGGGTTATATAGCTAGTAAGTGTCTGAGGTTGATTTTCTGATTCTAAATCCAACAACACTCTTATCTGCTGTGCTATATGACTATATAAGAAGAATTTGAAGAAACTTGTGAAAACTCACTTGGAATAATTGAAAATAATATACATATAATGATCACACTAACACACCAGAACTCAAAAAAAAAAAAATCAACCTTGATTCCAGGGGAATAATGATAATGAAACCCATCTTCCATCTCATTAAGAATTTGTGAACAAGTGGTACAGAATGAAGCATGTGCTCTCAGACATGGTTGACATTATTTGTTTAACTAGCACTACCTGAATTCAAGGGAGGATTCTTGGAAGATATTACTGAGAGATGATAGTTATGTTTTTTAAAAGCATCAGTAAAACTGATCAGTTTTCTAAGCTTATGAAAAAAACAAAAGATGATCAAACTTCCATGAATGAGACCACTGTTCTACATTTCTCACATAATGGGTTGGAGCTGGAAGAATGGCCTAGTCCAAGTTCTCCATTTTATAAAGAATATTAAGTGAGGTCCAGAAGAGTTAAATGGAATGCAGGTAGCTAATATCTAGTCAGAAGCAGAGAAAGTATCTGAAATCAGTTGCTGCAAATGAGTGACAGAAATTAGAAAAACAAAATTGCTTTGAAATCCTCTTTGAACAAAAAAAAAGTCAAAAGAAAAAAGTTGTTTCATTTTAATTTCTTATAGCCAGTGACAATCTATCCAAACTACCTTTTCCCAAAGCCCTTCTAAATGCTAAAAATGAAGCGAAACTACTATCAGATAGATAAATCTACACTGATAAGCAAGTTGCTATCAACTCTAAGTAGAGTAACAGATGGAGAAGTAGAGATAAAAAGAAAGAGTATATGGGAGAAAAGAGTGGATGGAAGACTTAGGATCCAAGCAACAATGAATAAGGGAAAAGGAAGAGTAAGTCAAAGGGAGAATTGTGAGAAAAAGGGAAAAGAGGGGAAAGGTTAGGAGAAAGAATGTGCAAAAAGAAATGAGACTAAAAAGAAACAAAGACTAGAGACAGAACAATGGAAGATAATGAGCTAGAGACAGGTGAGAGACAATAAGGAATAGGAAGATAGAATGAAGGAGAGATTTGAGAGTGAGGAGAGGGAAAAGTGACAGATCAAAATTCGGAGAGGCAAGTTCAAAAATCAATCAAAGAACACTGGCCTTGGATATCTGATTGAAGATCCTTGGGTAAAGGTTGAAAACTCAAGCAAAGATCAGTCAGGTCCATTCTATATTGTAGAAGGCATTTTTTTTTTCAGGTACAAACTGGAGTAGGTGCCTGCTAATTATCTAGTTATAAAATCTGAGAGCTAGAAGGGGCCATTCAGCTATTCAAACTCTTTCACGTTAGAAATGAGTAAAATGTGAGGCCCCAGAGAAAATCAATTTGCCCCAAATCTTAGAAGCAAAAATCAAATTCCCAGATTTAAACCTGAATCAAAATCCAGTGCTTTCTTAAATTCTATATAACCCTCTCTTCTTTATGTTCATGGGGGAAATTACAAGAGGCCAAAAGGAAAAGGAACAGTTTATTTACATTACAATGAATTTAATTTGGCAAAATTCTAGAAGTATTATCAAAGATTGTTAGTTATATCTATAAAAGGAAGCAGTCAAAATGATTGTCCTTAAGACATGTCAGGTTAATCTAATTTTCTTTGTTGAATTAAAAAATGCCATAGATTTGTTTGTATAAATTTTAGCAGAGCACTTAAGAATCGTGCTATTATTTTGGAAAATATGTAGAAGACTGGATGATTTCAGTTAGGTGGATTTGGAATTGGTTATAAAGTGGCTAGATCCAAGAGTTTTTCTGGTCCAGTGCTACCATTATATTACCAAGAAATTGAGGCCCAGGTAGGTTCCACATTCAAGATCCAACTTAGCAATGAATGGCAGGTCTAAGATTTAAGTCCAGGTCCAGACTCCAAATCCAATACTCTTTTCCAAACATATCATTCAATAAATCTGTTATAAACTTGGAAAGAAAGCTCACTCGGGGATCTGTGCTCAGTTCTGAGTTATTTCAAGTTTTGTTTTCTTTTTATCGTTTTTATCACCAATTCCAATATATCAGAAACAGACAAAATCAGTGAAGACAGCGTGCTGTAAGAGTAAAACTCCGAAACAACCATGTCCAAGTTAGAGCACTGGACCAAATCTATTAAGATGTTACTTGTACAAGAACAAACACTCAAGCCTTATACTTGGGTTAAAAAAAAAAAACTTTACAAATATAATTAACACAGGAAAAAAACAGTTTGTACAATCTCTTACCCTTCCTTTTCAGAAGGCCCAGAAGGGGTTTGCATTCTAGGGCATGCAAGTTCACTAAGTCAACAACTGACATGGTAGCCATAAAAGCCAGGTTGATCTTAGGCTGCTGCATTAAAATATTAGTGTTAAGAATTATGAAGGTGACAATCCTGGTTTCCTCATTCCTTGTCACACCACATGTAGAGTATCACATTCAATGATCTAAATACCACATTTTAGGAAGGACACTGACAAGCTGGAGAAAATGACCAAGATGGGAAAAAGACTTAAGGTCATGACATACAAAGAATATTTGAAAAGAATATAATTTTTTTTTTAAGCCTGAGAAACAATTTCAGAAAAAACCACCACAAAATGTTTGGCCTTACTTACATGCTTCCTAGCTGTGGTCCTGGGCAAATCACTTAACCTTTGATTGCCTGACAAAAGGATCCACTAGAGAAGTAAAAAACTCAGTATCTTTGCCCTCCACCCACCAAAAAAAACAACAACAAAACACCCAAACAACCACCACCACCACCCATAGAGGTAAATGGAAAGATCTATGGCGGTCAAGAAGAGTGAGACAAGAACAACCACAAAACTTAGTGTATGGCTCCTCTTTGGGAACCTTCAAGCCAGGGTTTTATTTCGCTACTCAAGTTGTTTTGTACGACATTTTTACTCAAGCAGAGGTTAGGAATGAATGGCCTGTAGTAAGGTTTCTTTCAAGATTTTGTGAAGTTCCTTCAGGCTTTCCAACAGCTAAATAGTAGAATGAAGACTTAAGTTACAGACATGTACCTCCAAATTCAGTGTGCTAATTTTAACAAGGACCTTTCTTGAAGGCTGTTTCAAAGCTCTAAATTCTAAAAGCCATGAAACATGATCTTCCCACCACTTGGAACATTAATTTTTATTATTTCAATTTAGAAAATGTTTCTGTTTTAAAGTCAGTGTTCTATAAATGTGAATAATGAATAGAGGTGGCCTTGGCATCAAGATTTTTGGTATTTTTTGCCTTAGAGAGACTATTTAAGTAAACAAGTTATTTAACCACTTCTCAGAAGAGCATGGAATGCTACATTCTCCAGAAAAATGCTAAACTGTATTACCCAAGGAAGTTCCTTACCAAAAGTGCCCTAAAAATTAAAATTACATGTATATCAACAAATATTTATGATGTTCCTATGTGATAATTTCCTGATCTCCTAGGTGAACAGTTTGTCTCCATTTCTCTTAATCTTTTATGAGCTAAAATGCATTACAATAGCAATGAGTGCACCCCAAAATTTATTTTTTATTTTGTCAGGATCATAGAAAGGAATTTCTCCAAATTTTAGGTCTTGGAAGTAGATCAGAAGATAAAATATAGTCAAATCAGAACACAGTCCTACTGGGCTCTGAAAGTAAGAATCTCTGATGTATTTCCCATGGCTATTTTCACATGTATTACAAAGTACAGATGAAGATAACTACACTGAAACAGATTATATCTAAGATCATCTTAAGGGAGATTCTAAACCTGGGACCCTAGAACCTAGAATAGATATGTATGGTTGGGAGGAAAAATTGCATCTTTATTTTTACTAGCCTTTAACTGAAACTTAGCATTTCTCTCAACCATCTCGACTGGCCTTCTACTGCTCTAGAAAGTGCACCAGAGCAGAATGTGAAGGGGAAATCCCAGGGTGGAAAAAAGCAGTCATTTTTCCAGCCCAAGTGAGGCAAAAGGGAGACAGCGAAACATGGGCCAGGAGCCCACAGAGAGGAGCATTCCAAGACAGTAGGGAGAAGCAGTGTGGGGCAGAAAGGTCTCAGACCCAGCATAGAGGGGAGGGGTCAGAACTTGTGGAAGGTATAGAATATGTACCAATGAGCAGTTCGGTCCCTCACTACCTAGTAGTTCCAGGATGAAAAACAGTCACTAAATTTAAGAGTTATATGTACCTATTTTTGCTCAAGTCATTCAGACATGTCCAACTCTTCCTGATCCCATTTGGGTTGAGTTTTTTGGTTTGTTTTTGAAAAAAGATACTGGAGTGGTTTGCTCCTTCTCCAGCTCACTTATCAGATGAAGAAACTGAGGCAAACAGTTAAGTGACCTGCCCAGGGTCACAGAGCTAGGAAGTGTCTGAGGCCAGATTTAACTCAGGAAAATGAGTCTCCCTAACTTAAGTGTGCTATCTGCAGTGGCACCACCTAGTTGTCCCTACATGGAACTTAAGGGGGAAGTTCAAAATCAAACAGTAGCTGTGTGTTTCTGACTCTAGCAGGTGAGTTGGGGGTCTCAGTTCCAACTTCTAGCCAAACCCCGCACTAGAAAAACCATGGCAGGAATCCCAGGCACAAGAAGAGTGTACAAAGCTTTCTAAATGACTAATGGTGACTAAGTGGTCTACTGGAATTCCCTCACAAAGGAAGGTCAAACCCAAAGGGCAGTGATCAGATGTGGACCTGAGCCAGACTACAAAGGGTGACAGACAGCGTTGGTCCCCAGACCCAGCTGTCTCAGAGAGCCTGAAATATCACAACACTTAATACTGCACTACCCAAAAAATCTGCACATCAAGAATGAACCACCTCACCACATAATTCTCTTGCTAGATTTACATCTTTACTGTAAAGTAATAATTCACAAAGAAGAACACTTAGGCCAAAGCATTATACACATTAAACTGCAGTTATTATTAAATAAGTCTGGGTAGCACTTATTGATCATCCCCCAGGACAAGCTGGAGACTACAAGCCAAATGAGAAACTTTATTTTCTGAACTTTTAAAAAATGAAGGCCATAACCTTGCCTGTGGTGGCTTAAGGAAGCAAGAACAGTCTGAGTAGGAATTTCCCTAATCACTATGATTTTAAATGCAATTGAGAAGCACAGGAACAGAAAAAGCATAGTGTCTTCTTAAATGATCAAAGAATAACCTAATATAAAGGAGTATTCAACAAAACCAAAAGCAACAGAGGCAGAGAGAGGACAAAGTATGAAAAAGGCTACTGGAAGGCCAAAGGAAGAATTCTTAACCAAACAAGAATAACAAAGGAGAGTGTAGATAAAGAAAAAATGAAATGAATGAAATATGGTGACAAGGGAGGGGAAGATCTTTTCTAACACACCATTTATGGAATCATGTTATCCCAAATGTTCTGGAAAACAATTTGTAATTACATTTTAAAAAGTGACTAGCTCAAAGACAGAAAAGCCTTAAATATATCAAAAACGTTCAGAGCAGCAATTTTTGTGGTAGCAAAAAAAATTCAAGTAGGTGTCTACTGAAAAAGAAAGGTTATTTAGATGAATATGAAGAATTCAGAAAAGAACAGTAAAGACTTAGAAGAATTGATGAAAACTAAAGAAGGCATTATTAACAGGACACATTATAAAGTCTAAGCTTCATCCTGGGAGGGTAGTTCATGTTGGCTTTCCAGAACCAACTTCTCCCTTCTTTTTAAATCGTAGCTCCTTGTGTATGGAAATGGGAAGGAATATATTCAGAAATTAATATGACAAAAAGAAAAAGACAAAAATATATATATAACAAATAAAATAATAATAAAAATTGAGGTAAGTTGAGAAGAGCTGATTTGGAGGTTTCAAGTAAACCAGCAACATGCTAGGTGGTACTCCTCAGCCAAGGGGAACAAGAGAGCAGTGGCTTATAAAGCAATGAAGTTAAACAGGGAAAGAATTTTCCCCTCCAACAAATTTAGCAATGAAAAGGAGAAAGGTAGAAGTGTAGTCAAAATGTGCTAAAAGGCTATGTTTGGCTTGATATGACTAAAGAAGGAAAGGAGAATTCTATCAAATTCTATGTGCCAGAACTCTGTATAAGTGCTTTACAAATAGGGAATCTGATCTTCATATCAAGGGTATAGGGGTCCCAAAGCTCTAGATCCTCTGCCATTCATCTGTCTCTCAAGATAGATCTTGGAGACTCGAAGAAAACAAGGGAGCAGCAGTGATTAAATAGTGGTTCTGGGCCTGGGAAGAAAGCTGAGGAAGTTTAAGGAATAAATGAAGGAAGCTCTTAGCAGATGGACTCATTCTTGATGAAAAAAAAGCTAGATTACTGTGGACCAAGGCAGTCTACATTTTTTCCCATTGTGGCTCAGCAGCTCTCAAGCAAAAGTTGAGAAATCAGGGGGTAGACAACAGAGGAGAGAAGGGTTAACTGGTTAAGAGTGTTTCCAGAATGAAGGAAACATGAAAAGGCTCATATTGGAGGCCAAAGATGGCTTCAATCTTCTTAGTGAAGATCTGCTGGCCAAATGATTCTAAAATAAGCAATTTGTGAAACATTTATTAAAGATGCACATTAGACCTTCAAGGCTAGATATGAAAGCAAGCAAAAAGCCTCTATGGAGATGGGCTTAGAACAGGTGAAGAGAAAGACCTACACAACTGTAGTTAGAAGGAGGAATGCCCAAGTACTAGAAATTTAAGTTAGGTGGCAAAACTGGTTCAAAAGCCAGGAAATTGAAGTCAAGCTGTTAAGCCTCTTCAATATGATTACTGAAATCTCCAATCAAAATAATCACCATCTCTTCCCGTTTTCAATCTAACTCCTTCCTATTTCAATCCAATCCACTGCCAAGTCCTTCTTAACATTTCTCCATTATGTCCCTGTTGCCACTACCCTGGGTCCTGGCCCTGATTATCTCAAGCTGACTACTACAATATCTTCTGTTTAGATTTGAAGTTCTAAGTTCTTCCTATCCTACACTTGGATTGTCAGACTGATGTTTAGCACGTATCCCCATTCAGTGAACTGCAGGTTTCCCATCATTTCCAGGATTAAATATAAAAATCAAGTGCCTGCTCCTTCCTACCTGGTCTTCTTAAATGTTTACTCATACCCCCCAACTGAAAACTACCCCCAAATACTCCACAGGGACAGTGGCCTCCAGGTGTTCCTCACAGCAGACACTTCCATCTCCCAACTCAAATGCTTTTCACTGGTTCTTTCTCCCTTCCAAAGGCAACTTAAATTCTCAGCTTCTGCAAGAAGCCTTTCCCAATCCCTTTCTAATCTTCCTCTATGATTATCTTTCCAGCTGTCCTATATAAAATCTCTTTATTTAAAGAGTAGTTTGGAGGCAAAGAACATGAATCTTGTAATCTTGCAAAAACAATGTCAATTCGATCATTTTCAAGTTATATTCCTTGTCAGAAAGCTCACAAATGACTGAAGGGTGCTCCATGTGCATACAAGGAGAAGGTCATTTAAATTAAAGCACTAAATAGAAGAGTTAGGGAGCAGAGTAGGACATCTAGGCTGATCCTTAAGACAGGGATTCTAAAAGGAAAAAAATGAGAAAAAATGGGAAAATAGCAAATGTATTTTAAGTTCTGGAAAACAAGTGGATAATGTGTTTTATTTAACTATATTTAGAAAAGGGGAAATCAGTGGAAGGCAATGTTTAATCCCCACTCCCCCACTACCAACCAAGCTAGAATTCTGAGTTCTGAGGAACTAAAAAGTAATAGCTTGACTCAAAACAGTTCCCAAAGAGGAGAAATGTAAAATAAGGTGGGCCAGGGCCAAAAAAATGACAGCCCTAAACAGTATGTATTTTATCCCAAAGGCAGCTGGGTGGTAACATTGGAAAAGACCAGAGTTCAAATATTTCTTCTCATACTTAACTGCAAGGCTGGGTGGATAGTGACCAGCAGGGAGTGAAAAGGTGATTTGAGCCAGGGAAACTAGCAGGCATCGCTAAATATAGGATGATCTTGATGTCCCCAGTCAAGATACAATCATTTGCTGAGAGTAAGGAGTTGTGGCTACTGGCTGTAGAGCTAATCAGGAAAAGTAGCTAAACAAGGGTTCTATAGTTACAATTAGGGAAAAATAAAAGGATTGCCATGAAGCAGATGTAGACCCCTAAATGAGACTGGATAACAAATTTATCTGGAGTGGGGCCAATGGATAGTTTTGAGTTTCTTATGAAAGCTGAAAAAGATACAGGAGTAAATTCAGAGTTGAGGAATACATCAAAGTTGTGAAAAGTGTTAATGGGTAGTGGGGTAAAGGATTTAACAGTCAAAGAAACCTATAAGGATCAGTCTATAAAAGTAGAAAAAAACTCTTCTATCATTGTATCCCTGGGGTTTGGTAGGTAATACAGGGTCTAGAACAAAGTAGGTATTTAATAAATTTTTTAAAGTGAAAGTGGATTAGAGCAGGGTAGATTGAAGGAAGTCTATAGTAAAGAAATATAGGTTTAAGAGAAAGGAGGCAGATGGAAAGAAATGAAAATAAAGGAGGTAGGAATTAGGTGGAAAGAAGATAATGATCAAGCTACCAAACTCATCAAATTTGGAAGTTTGAAAGATGAGAAGAGTAGAACCAAGTACAGAAAGGCTTTAACAGAAGAAATCCATTGAAAGACGGTAAATGAATTAACTAGAAGAGTTGAAGGGAAGAGTATCCTCACTGCTCCCAGCCTTGAGTTGGGGTAAATGATAAAGGTGACCACTAAGAGGGTTGGTTTGCAAGAGATGTGGTGTGACCTTAAGTTGGGCATGGGTTTTCTCTTAAAGGGAAGAAAGTATAAATAACACTGGCTAAAGACATAGGCACAAATATAAGTTATATTAATCCTGTTTCCAGTGACTCATTGTGGCATGGTAACAATAAACAGACCATACCTGTATGGTTCATTTAAAAAAATCATCTTATAAAGTTTTTTTTTTCTTCTTCAGTTTCTGAGAACCATTCCACTCTAAATTTGTAGGGGGTCATCATTATAAGGATGTAATGCAGTGGCAGTATCTAAATCTACCATGAGTAGTAGTGGGTGGAGTATGAACACCTAAAAAAATCAGATCCCTGAAATATTAAAAGAGAAGCAAACAACTAAGAAATTCAACATTATAAAACATGCAGTTGCCTGCATATGCTAATATGCTAGTTCTGGATAAATGCTAATTCTGAACAGCTAGCACTGATCTAGACAAGTTGGAATCTGGTATCAATGTACATTAATTAAGCATCTACTTCAGGTTTGGTATCTGGAAATATGGATAATAGGAACAGTCTGCCCTCAAGGAATTTTACATTCTACAACAAAGACAAAATCATATGTAAAAGAGCTACATACTATACAGTAAAACTTGGGGAGAAGGCAATCCAAATAGGCTTTGCATGGAAGATGCTTAAATACTTCATTGAAAGAAAATAGGGAATTCTAAGAGTGCATACAAAGGTATGAAAAGGGGAGCTGTAGTATCCTATGTGAAGAACAGTAAAAAAAGCCTTAGTGTGTGATTGCAATCGACAAAAGTTTGGGAAACTAAATTCAGGTTAGGATGTGATGCGATTTTACATGCCAAGGAGTTTGTATTTGAATCAAAAAATCATTCCATTCACTTATTCCATTGCCTTTCCCAGATTTGCTGAAGACAAAAAAAAAAAGAATGTCATTAATACCACTATTAAAAACACTGCAAAGAATTAATATGGATTCCTGCCCCCTTAGGTTCCAATTGGTAAAATTGGTTCACATTCTGTAAAGCAACTTAGAAAAATGACCCAAAGTTATTAAACCATGTATCCCTTTTGATTCAGCCATATCAACATATCACTACCCATTAAAAGAAACAAAATGTAATTATAGCTCTTTTTGTGGTGGCAAATAACTGAATTATAAAGGAGAGCCCAACATTTGTGGAATGTCTCAACAAATTATAATGTGATGATAATGAATACTATTGTACTTTGGAAACGATTGAAATCAATGAAGACAATTTTTGGAAGAATATTATGTACTGATGCAGAGTGAAGTAAGCAGAATCCAGAGAATAATTTATACAATAGCATGGTAAAGAACTCCAATCAATATAATGACTGATTTGGGAATTTCAGAAGCCTCCTATTGAAACATGCTACCCACCACTTTCTGTAGACATTCTTTATATACTGAATATGGGTACGTGGGTTTGTGAGAGAATTTGCTCTGCTTGACTATGCTTATAACACAAGGCTTGTTCCCTCTCTCCTCCCCAAATGCAAGGGGTATTGGGATTCAAAAATAAGATTCATTAATTAAAGAAATTAAGTAAACAAAAAGGCTGATGGCTATTTTCTTCACTAAATTTTTATTAGCATTAGAAGGAAAGATGTTAGAAGAATCACTTTGGATAGAACTTTAACTTGTTTTCTTGGCCCTTCTTTCAGTAAGGGTAATTTATGTCCTTGTCCATAGGATTGTCAATTCATGAAAATGTTCAATTCCTTCCAATAGATTTATAGACTCAAATTTGAAGCCTCTAAAGATTAAGTTCTCTAAACACAACTTTTGTTTTCTCCTAAAATATAGAGCATATCCTCCAAAGCAATAACACAGAAAACTATTTTAAAAACTACTACTTTCCTCTATGTCCTTAAAAGAACATGCTTGCAAACAAAAAGTTCCTTTTGTCATATTGGGGGGAAAAAAAGCAATAGTGAGTTTTCTTAAAATGCTAAGTAATATCTATCTAAAAGCAAACATCAGCATCATCTGAAATGGGGATAAATTAGAGACCTTTCCAGTAAAATCAAATCAATAAAGCAAGGCTGTCCACCACTAATGGAAAGATCACCATTACTTTCACTATTAGACTAGAAATAAGATGCCTGTTATAGCATTAAGAAAAAGAAATTGAAGGACTAGGCAAAGAGCAAACAAAATAATCATTTTTTGCAGGTGACACAATAATTTGATTTAGAGAATCCTAGAAATAATTAAGTTCAGCAAAGTTGCAGGATATAAAATAAATCCATATAAATTATCAGCATTTCTGTTATAAAAAAAAAATCCAACAGAAGAGAGAAATTTCACTAAAATCTACAAGTAGTATAATTGGGAAAGACACACCAAACTATATGAACACAATTACAAAACACTCAATTTTTATACAAAAAGACAGAACTAAATAACTTGAGAAATATTAAATTGCTCATAGGTAACCAATATTTTCTTTTAAAATGCCAATACTACCTAAATTAATTTACTCAGTGTTGTATCAAACGACCAAAGATTACTTCATAAAACCAGAAAAAAATTAAATTCCTCTAGAGGAACAAAAAAGTTAAAGAATATCAAGAAAATAAATGGAAAAAAAGTGGGAGGGAGGCCTAGGAATACCAGATTTCAAAGTGAGAAGCCATAATCATCAAAAAAGTTGGTACTGCTTAAGAAATAGAAGTGGAACAGATTAGGTACACAATACATAGAAGCAAACAATCACAGTAGCCAGTATCTGACAAATCCAAGAATACCAGCTATCCTGCAAGAACTCACTTGGAACTATGCATATCCTTCAACCCAGTGATATTGCTCCTAGGTCTATATCCCAAAAGAGATCAGAGGAAAAGGGTTTTGTACAAAAATACTTGTAGCAGCCCTTTCTGTGGAAAAGAATTGAAGAAATTGAGAAAAAAACCATCAACTGAGGGATGGCAAAACAAGCTAAGTTATATGAATGAGATGGAATACTAGTGTGCTGTTAAGAAGTGAAAGGGATGTGGTTTCAGTAAAACTTGGGAAGCTATATGAATTAATGCAAAGTGAAATGAGCAGGACCAGAATAATTCACATAGTAACAGCTATATTATAATCAACTCTTGAAAGACAGTAACCTATCAATACAATGAACTACCCACAATTCCAAAAGACTGTTATGAAACATGCTAACCACTTCCAGATAGAGGAGGAATGCTGAACCCAGGGTAGACTGAAGCTTCTGTGGGGTGGGGGTAGGGTGGAGAATGGCCATGTGGGAACTTGTTTTGTTTGATTGCATTTTTGTAATGGTTTTTCTTGCTGGGATGGGGAGAATGTGGGATAAAGTTCAGAACTAAAAATATAATAAAGTTGAATTTTAAAAATAAATATAAGGGACAGCTAGGTGGCTCAGTGGTTAGAACTGGGCCTGCCCTGAGCCAGGGGTAGTCCTGGCTTCAAATCTAACCCCAGACACTTTCTAGCACTGTAACCTTAAGGTAAGTCATTTAACCCCAACTGCCTAGCCCTTACTGAACTTTTTGCCTTGGAACCAACACTTAGAATACATTCTAAGAGAGAAGGTAAGGGTTTTTTAAACTAAATAGGTCCAAGAGATTAAGTTAAGTAGAATTGCATAACAAAACTCCAATTCCAGAATCAATCAAGTAGTTAATTTAAATATTACAAGATTTAATGTTTAAACAACTTTAAAAATATCCTTTAGTACATGCTACATTACTTTTTTATTAATCCTTAACTTTCATCTTATAATCAACACTGTGTATTGGTTCCAAGGCAGAAAGAAGAGTAGTAGGGTAAATTCCTCCCACCTTCTCCCACAGCAAACACACAATTCCACTTGGTTTTACATGTGTACATAGATCAAGACCTATTTCCATATTATTAATATTTGCATTAGGGTGATCATTTAGAGTCTACATCCCCAATCATATGCCCATCAACCCATGTGATCAAACAGTTGTTTTTCTTGTGTTTCTACTCCCACAGTTCTTTCTCTGGGCATGAATAGCATTCTTTCTAAGTTTTAAAGGGCTTTAGAAGCCAAACTGAGAATTCTCTAATTTGATCCTGGGCAACATTGAATTTGATCTTGGGGAATATTGGGAACCACAAGTGTTTAATGGAAGTGTGTTGTATAATCAGACCTGACATTTTAGAAAGCTCATTGGAGCAAGTTGAGTGGAGAATGAACTGTAGCAGGGATAGAATTGAGGCAGGGAGACCAAGGTGGGAGCTAGGAGACAGGCCCAGGTTTGAAATGAGACTGACCCAGGGAAGCAACAGCAGCAGCAGCATGAAAAAAATGGGACAAGTACAAATCCTTGCATCAGATAGAGAGCTGACAGCTAAATGGCAAGCCCAGGTGACAGGAAAAATAATACACTAAATAGTAGCAGGGAATTTTGAAAGTTTGGGTGGGGGAGAGTTTTGAGTAAAAGATAATAAGTTCAGTTTTTGACACACAGAATTTTAAATATCTTCAAGGCTATTCAACAAAAACTGTTAAAAAAATTGGAAATCATTTTTGCAAAAACTAAGTATAGATCAGCATCTTAGAACATATATCAAGATATCCTCCAAATGAGTAAATGGCTTAGACATAAAAAAGTAACATCATGAACAAATTAGAGAAGAAAATTGTTACTCTACCAAGCAAATTACTCTGCCGTCTCATTGATAAATAGGTTGATAGATGATTGAATCAAGTTTATAAGAACAAGAGCCATTCCCTCAATTAGGGTTACCAAATGATATGAAGAACAAGTTTTCAGGGGAAGAAATCCAGGACACCAAAAACTATATGAAAAAATACTCTAAATCATTATTAGAGATGCAAATTAAAAATAACTCTGGAATTCTCACTCCCATCTGACAGGCTAGGACAGTGATTTTTGCTTTTGAGCTTGGTGTGTCAAAATTCACTAAAAACACTTACCATAACTCAGGTGGTATGTTACTTCTAGAAAAAAAGTCCTCGGCATGCAGCCACATGTCACCGAAAATGACTACACATGTCAGTTCAGACACAAGTGTCATAGGTTCAACAGCACAGGGATAGGAAGACAAAAAAAGGAAAAAGGCTGAGGAAAAACAGGTGATGAATCTATTATAGGTGAGGCTGCCAGCTAGTCCATCTACTCTGGAGAGCAATTTGAATCTGCCCATCATTATTAAACTATTCAATATGCATCTTCTGACCCTGCCAGAACCAACACCAAGACTATACCCTAGAGATAAAGAAAGGAAATGTACACAAAAATTATCTATAGCAGTTCTTTGCTGGCAAGCTCACCAAAGTAATGGTATAAGATTTAATATAAGCATGCAGTAAGAAACCAGTTTCAGAGAATCCTGGGAAGATTTAGATGAACTGCTTAAAATGACAAAACCAGGAAACCAAATTCTACAGTAACATATCATGAAGCCAAAACTGAAAAAATTTAAGAATTCTGATCAATGCAGTAAACAGAAAACTCCATTAACTACTATGTATCATAAAAATAGGCTGGAATTGAAAGACTTAAGATTGCTAAAGCTAGAGATTATAGTAGATGGATAGAATCCAGTGCATATGTAGAAAGGAGTCAACCTGGAGAAGGAAAACCATGCCACTTTACTCCTTCTATGAGACTGGGTAGAAAACAGGAAGGAATGAGTAATTAGAAACAAGGAGGAAAGGAGAGCCAAGGTCCTCAGCTGAAAGGATGGGGTAAGGGGGAATCATAGGAGGTTTGGGGAGGAATTAAAAAAAAAAAGCAAGCTTTGGAGAAATTGACTGAATGGGATAACAAATTAATAATGAGACAAAAGCATACCTTGCTGCAAGGAGGGTCCAGGTGAGATTATGTAACAAATTTGTAGTGGACACAGTCAGTAGCATTCAAGTAGGAAGGCAGTAGATGGCAGGAGTAAATACCAGGATCAGGACCCATGACAAAATCTGTTATTTGTCTCCTGACAGAATGGTGACAGACTTAAGAGTACAGAGTATGTTTTCTGGATATGTCCAATGCAGGAATTCATGTTGCGTGACTATATTATTTGCTTTAACTGCTTTTCTTTTCTTTCTTATCTTATGGGAGGGGAGAGAGAAGGCATTTTGATCAATTGAAAAAAAATGTATTTTTATACTTGTCTATAGGACATCCAATTGGAGATATCCAATAAACAATTGGAAATTCTAATTAGAAATCAAGAGGCATAGATTGCTTAAAGAGATCTGAGAATCATCAGCCTAGATAATAACTGTATCCAGGGGAACTGATAAGATTATGAAGCAAAACAGTATAGAAAAGGACAAGGAACAACTCCTCTTTGGAAAACTAAACCAGTAAATAGGAATGGCCTGAATGAAGGAACTAGCAAAAAAACAAAATAAAAAAAAAACTGAAGGAGTGGTCAGACAGGTAGGAGAATCTTGGTATTAGTTTTCTAAAAACCTAGACAAGACATTATCCAGAAAAAGATGTTAAGGAACAGCACCAAAGATTGTGGGGAGAGAGGTCAAGAATGAAGACTAAGAAAATGACATTAGATTGGCACTTAAGAAATGACTAATAACCTTGGAAAGCTTTTTCAGTTGAATGATGACTCAAAAGCCAGAACAATTAAAGAGAAGAAAGGAAAGGAAAGTACTAATTGTAGATGGACTAAAGAAATTTAGCCACAAAAGAAAGATAGCTAGCAGGAATGGATGAAGTTAAGATTTTATGAGGCAAGGATGCTATATAGTTAAAATGTTTAGTAAGAAATGCTATTGTGAGTGTCATAGTCAATGGATTAAAAAGGTGTAAAAAGACTGCCATAATATTGTGTAAGGGCCCAGATGAGATTATAAAACAAATTTGTAGTGAACCCAGTTAGTACCTTCTGATCCACTAAATTTATTATGCTGACTACATACAATTGGAATAAAATTTGAGAAAAAAAAAACTTTTTTGTTGCTCCCTACCCCAAGAAACCGACAGAAGCTGCAATTTACCCCTTCCCAAAGACCCCTACCTGCTCACATCCAATCCAGGAAAAGCCCTGGCACAAGAAGTAAACTCATTCCTTTCTTTGCTTCACCCTATCCCTTTGGCCCAGGCTGCCTAGATCCCTTGGGAAAAACCAACTTGAATTAGAAAAATCACCACCTGTTCCTCCTGTTTATAGAGGACCACAGAGTCTTAATATCTACCCTCCAATACTGCCTAAGGTCCTCTTAGTCATTACCAAAATGCTAGCCTGCCTTACCTTGATCAGTTCACCAGACAGACTCCTTGGCACAGCCAAGAGGTATACCCTAAGTCCAGCTAAGTCTTTTCATTCAACCCTTGTGCACCCAACCCTAACTGAACTTTTTTACATTGTTTCTCTTCCCAATTAGAACCTGACTTCCACAAGAACCATCTAGGTTTTTTTTCCTGTTTTTATCACCAGCCTTAATAATTAATAGATGTTTAATGGTTTATACTCTAGTCAAACATAGTTGGTACTAATAGGTCATTATTTTGGCCCTTTTCACAAGATGGTTATTAATATCTCTATTAACACAGGAGCAAAAAGACAGAATTTCTTGTTAGAAACTCAATTACCAAGGCAGAAATATTAGAAGCATAGATATATTGCAGAATTACGAAAAGTAAAGTCATTTAATCAAAATAGCATTTAAGTATCAAACAAGTTTGAAATAAAAGGTGGGAAATTATGCATTTTTATAAACAAAAGAATAAAAAGAAAGTTAGTTTAGGGCCTTGGTTTACTCATTTCTAAAATGTGGTCAATAATCCTTAGGCTGAATTATTGTACCAGAAAAAAATGAGATCTTCTTGATCTCTGTAAATCATGTAGGTAAGATACAAAGTAGTGATCAGACACAATAGATGAGACAAGCTCAATTAAGGTACAGGCCTGAAAGAAGCTAGAGTCTAAAATACAACTCATCCCCTCTGCTGCTTATCTGTAAAGTGAAGGGGGATTGGACTAGATCTCCAAGAATCCTTTTGGCTCTAAAATAACTGAAATACAAAACCCTATCCCTTTTTATTAGAGCAGGAAGGAAGCAGAGAACAGGGTAACCCCTCACAAAAACAATGAAAAGGACAGAGAGGTTGCCAAATTCTTCAGATTTGTGTTGAGCAAAAGTTTTTCCCCTGCCAACTTGATGCCACTCAGTTATAAGTTATTGGTTAAATCACAATATAGAAACCAATACTTAACATATTTTTAAAACATTGATTTTGTTTTTTTAAAAAAAGACAACTTCCATATATGAAAATTCATTTCCAGAACTCATTTATCAAGCCATCACTGACTCTAATTACATTCGCATCAGCTTGACTTTAGATGAAGCATCATCTTTAAAGTGTATATTATTTATAAAGCAAAGATTCATCCTTTTGGGGGAGTCATGGATTCCCATTGGCAATCTAGTGAAGGCTACAGACCTTTTTTTGGAATGTTTTTTAAATTCAGAAAAATACATTGGAACACACAGGAAACCAATTATGTTGGAAAATTATGTTTTCAAATTTTCTTTTTAACACAAATGTGTGACCTTTCACAAAGAACTCCCTGTTCCAGAGTAACTACAAGGAAAGCCCTGTCTGTAATAGGTGACCAGCCTCCCTCCATAGGAACTTTTTCTGCTTTTTCACAGTAAAAATAGTAGTTTTAATACACAAAATAGCTGTTATTTATAGGGTGCATTAAAGTGTAGAAAGGACTTTAACTCAATTTGATCCATACAACAATCTTTTTTAAGTACATTTGAGAGGTGTTGCTAGTTCCCATTTTACAAATGAGGAAAATGAAGCTCACAAGAGACAGCAATTAAGTATCTAGAGGAAAGATATAAATTTTAGAATACAAAGACCCTTCAATTAAGGATTTATTTAAGAGAGTATTACTATAACAAATTAAGTTGCAACTTACAAGTTTTTACTTAAAAAGCCTCAATTTTTCAAGTCTCTAAGTTGCATTTTTTAGCCCCTACCTTTTGTCTTAGAATACTGAGGCAAAAGAGCAGTAAGGACTAGACAATGGGGGTTAAGTGACTTGTCCAGGATCACAAACTTAGGAAGTATTGGAGGCCAGTGTTGAACCCAGGACCCAGTCTCCAGGTCTGGCTCTATCCACTGAGGCATTAGCTTCCCCTTTCGTTACAAATATTAACTTTTTAACTATGAACAAACCTGTTGGAATAATTTCTTGAGGCAATTAAAATGGAAATCTTCATACCCCTAAGATAAGATTGATGTGTCAACATTAATAATTGGGAAGCTGTTCTTTCCTTTGTGATAATACATTAGTGATTGATGAGAATTTAGTGATAGCTCCTAAATACAATATCTGAAAGACATTCAATTAAAATAGATTTTTATTATCACTTAAGTCTTTATATGATTAGGAGCTACTCAGTTAAGTTCTCTGCTGCCTCAATCCATAAAATTATTATTTGTACTACCTAACTCAGGTAGGTGATGAGTAATAAAAACATTAGGAATGCTAAATAGAAAAAATAAATTATTGTATTTATTGTATATTTTAATCTTATAATTTAACAGTACAATTAAAATGGAACATTGTGAAACAGGAAAAGCATAGGCTAGAATACTTGGGTTAAATATTGGCTCTCTTGAACAATTTGCATTAGGGTTTTGGCATTTAAAAATATTTGTATTGTCTACTTCTTGGAAAGTTACAGTGTTTTATGGACTGTAAGATGTAATGCAAAAATGTATAAATTACAAGACTAGAAGACCCAAGTTTAATGCTATTTCAACAGTTAAGCAAAAGCATTAAGGTAGATATATAATGTTGGCTAATACTTACATCTTCCTCAATTATGCCTAATTTTTGATGGTGAATGTACTATAGGACATGAATGCAAATATAATTTAAAATACATACTTAAAATCTTTACCAGAGCTATCTAGGGTATCATCAGTGAACTGCATCCCTATGTATATTAAGCTATGATGGAACAGTTTCAAATTTAATTTGATTCATTAGTCTGGAATTTTAATCTCAATGACATAAATGAGGGCTGGAATCCCAGTCTTTATGTACCTATATATGTATATGTATATCTACAAATACAAAAAGACTAAATGGAGGTAATGATCAAGGAGGCCTCATGTTTTTTCATGTTACCAACCTGGCATTATTTTCCTTAGAAAGGACACCATGGAAACTTTTCCCTACATAAGCACAAGTATAGTATGACCTAACTTTCAACCTCTCCCTAAGCAAAGTGTTTCCTCTGACAATAGTTAAATGTTAAAAAACCATCAAAGCTAATACAGCAATTTTTAAGAATTTTTCTTTTTTAAATTACCACGGTTAAGTTCTAAGATCATTTCCTAGAGTGTCTCTAGATGTTAAGAACAGTAAGTAATACTAAGGTTTAAACTAACTCCCTGTTCTAATAACTTCTCACTAATACTTTTAAACCCCTCCTCTCTCCTTACAAACCAATCAGTAGGTAATTCAATTATTCCCATTTTATAGGCAAGTATAACCAAAAAAAGTGAGGTCAACAGACCAAGACAAGATTACAGTTAATCTAAGGGTTGGAGTTGAGTCCAGTATTCTGTCTACTACAGATAGTTGCATCTTAAGTGTTCGACTGATTGCCCAAGTGCAAGTGCAAAATGTTTTAAACGCTTATAGTCTGAAAAATAAAACTTGCGACTATGGACAAAGGGTTTTTATCTCTATTTTCCTCTTCCACTTCTCTCGTGCTTCATAATAGGTCCTTTCTAGTTTTAACCAATTTTGTGAAAATATGAAAGAAAAGTTCCAACCCTCCCAAAACATCTCACTGTAGAGCTTCTGAAAATATTCCCTACTTGCAAATTAAGACCCTCCCCCAAACAACATTAAAACCATCTCAGGGAAATAAACGGTTAGCAATTTGGCCCAAATACAAACAATGCATTTTTTTCCTAGCTGCCACCACATTAATGAAATGTACTTAAGTGAAAAATGTAGTCCCCTTCTCCATTGCCCACGTGCACCCTCTCGTTTCCTATAAAAGAATTGAGTATTTGGATCCCCTTCGACAATGAACTTCAGTTAAAATGCTTAACCACATGTAGTATTTCATTTCACTTAAACGCTCCCAAAGTTGTGACTGTTTAGGGAGAATTGTGACCCTACAGTTCCAAGTTTGGTCCTCGCCATCCTTTCAGCGCCGAACTCCTCCTTAGTAAACACTAACTCTGCCCTCAGGCAATCGGCCGCAAAGGTCGCCTAGCCTCCAGAATTAAGCCTCCAATTCTTCACCAATTCCACTCCTTCCCCCCCCCCCCACCTCCCGCCGGCCTCGGGCGTCCCTGGCTTGTACAAAGCCTTTCTCCACACAAAGGCCAGACGGAAAGGCAGAGTCCTTGTTTCGGGGCTCCGACGGGCATGCCCAGCACGCCCCATCTCAGCATAAGCTACGGCCCTGGCTCCAGGCTCCCTCGGCCTGCTTTGTGACCCATCCTTCAGGGGACGAGCATCCCGCCCTCCACCCTGGAGCAAGGAGGATTCCCGGGGCCCAAGCCCCAACGGGGGTTCTCGCCGAATCATAGCCCGCCCCCCAAGAAAGGGGTGGGGGGCCCCCGGGACGGGCTGCACGGACACCGAGGCCTCCACAAAAATAGCCCGGCCTCTCAAACATCTGAGCCCAGGCTTAGGCCGGATGACGGACGGGCGACAGCTGGGGGGAGGGGAGAGGCCCGGCAAGCCTGGAGGGAAGGGGGGGCGATTCGTATTGATCTCATAACATCTGAGCGGGCGAATGGGGGGGAATGGGTAGTAAAAAACAAGGCCGAGCGGGTGACTTGGGGGACAAGAAGGATACAGCAGATGTTAGGGGGGGCATCCTGTACCCCCTAGGCCTGATTACGCTACCCGGACCCCCTCGCCTTTCTTCTCGCCCCACCCCAACCACCATTAAACCCCCCCGCACCCCATAAACAGGGCCCTAGGGGCTCGAGACGGCAAACGCCCGAAACAAGGGCCGCGCCCCCTCCAACTCTTCCCCGGCGGCATTCCGGCTATCTCCAAAGCACGGTCTGGCGTCCCCGGGCCCCACGCCCCCACTTCCCGGAGCGATAGAGCGAGGCCCCACGCGGGGCCCGAGAGGCCGGCCCAAGGTCACCGGGCCGCGGGCGCCGCCGCCGGGCCTCCCCGCCCCCTCGGCTAGCCTGTGAACGCACAATCCCTGGGCCGCTCGGGCCCGCCCCGCCCCTGCCCGGCGCAGCGCGGCGCCCGCAGGCTCCCGGTCCGGCCCCGGACGGCTTCAGAGCCTAACGGAGCCAGGGCCCGAGACCGTTAAACCGCGGACGCGGCCGCCGCCGCCCCGGGAGGCAAGGCCCGGCCCGGGCTGCTCGCCCGCCCGCGCCCCGGCCTCGGCCCGGGTCACTCGCCCCCCACCCCCACCCCCTAAAGCCCCAGTCCCGGTCCCGGCTTAGCGTCCCTCCCTGTCGCCGCCCCCTCCCCGCCCAACCCCAACCTCCGCCCCAGCCCCGGCCCGGCTACCTTGTAGAAAGCCCCGTTGGAGCCGCGAACCTCCACCGTCAGCTCCGCCATGTTGGAACCGCAAGGGCCGCCGGGAAGGGGTTCTAGAAACTTTCCAACCAGAGGGGAGGAGGGGGGAGGGGCGTGGAGGAGGTGGGGTGAGGGGCGGGGGGGAAAACAGGGCGGGGACTGGGGATCCCCCGCCCCGCACCCCGGGGTCTCGCCGCGCCGCTGCGCCGCCGCGCCGCCGCCCCCCCCGGACGCGCCCGCCCGCCCGCCGCCCAGCCGGATCCCTCCGCCCGCCGGGCCTCAGCACGCCGCGGCCGCAGCGTGACCCGCCGGCTGCCTCCGCCCGCCCGCTGCAGCCAGCGAGCCAGGGAGCCAGCCAGCCGGGAAGCGCCGCGGGGGCCTGGGGGCGGGGCTAGCCCGGGCGGGTGGGGGAGGGGCGCCGTACTCCGCCCCACCCCCTGCTGCCACCGCCTCGCTGCCCTTCCCCCACCTCCCGCGGGGTCCTCTGCCCCGCCCGGGTCATTCATTGGCCAACTTCCCCACCCCCTTTCGGCTGAGAACCTGACCCCCCCCCCTTCTCCGGGGCCTCCTCTCCCGCCCTTCCTCCCCCAATCCCTCCGCGGTCCCACCTTTCTGGAGTGGCCAAGTCCGCGACCCCCCGCGCCCCTCCCCCTGGAAGGGAGCACCGGCTCAACCCTGCGTCTGGTGGGGGCGGGAGGGGGGGGGCTTCCATTCCACGTGGGGCAGAGCCCACCCGCGGATACAGATGAGCAAATGCAGTTAGTTATAGGGGAGGCAGGGTCCTTCCATAGAAAAGGTGTTCTTCCCCGAGATCTCGGCACCCCCCTGAAAACGAAAACAATTTCGGGGCGTAAACCCTATATACATCATATTCCAGTATCAGTGATTTTCCTCTATGTCCTTCCAAAGCCTGTTCTAAATGACACCCAGAGGGGAAGACCTCTTGGGCTCCATGGGTCCCCAAAAGAAGGTTTTCGGGGTGAGCCGAGGCCACCCCCGAAGCACACCCCAAGGAGGCTCCTAGTAAATGCGCTTGGACCGTTGGCTTGGGTGGGATGGAGACCCTGCGCCCCAGATTTCCTCCAGGCTATACCACCTCATCTCCTTTTTCTATCTACCCATTCGCTCTAGTCCTTTCCTCTTACACTAAGGTCCTTGAGGGCAAGGGCTGTCCAATGGGATTTGTGTCCCGGCTCAACTCAGTTGCCTCATCATTAGGGCTTCAGAAAAGCTATCCATCATCTTCAAATCAAAGAGTCTTAAGAACCTACAGATACAGATACAAAGCCAAAAAGTAATCGATAACTCAGAACGTCCTCTCTGCCCTTTTGAAGGATATAGTGGACAAACGCAGAGCAATCTCAGCTCCCCAACTTTGAGACCTTGCCTGGGAGCACTCAGAGCTTAAACGAATTAAATTATTTTATGGCTGCGCTGGTGTCCCCTCAAACAGGCCTCAGGGCCCTTCCACACTGCCTGGCTATTTAAACAGTATCCAAAAGAATCAAAGAAACTCAGCCTGGGTGGGTTCCCTTGGCCTAAGAGAAAACACAGAGTCCATTCCTAAACAGTCCATCAAACTGCATTCAACAGAAAGCTGTCTGTTCTAGGCACTGTAGAGAGAAAGCACAGGGGGCACAAGCCTCGTTTTCTTTTAAAATAGCATAATTCTATCTTCTGGAGATTCTCCTTTAAGAGAGGGCCACTTAGATAAAGCCAATCAAGGGGGGAGATCTGTGTGTCCTTCTCTACTTTTTCCTCGAGACTAAGGAAGAGAATGATTTCCATTCCCCTTGCCACTGTGATCCCAAAAGTCTCTCTCTGGGCCTGGGCCCATATTGATTAACTGGACTTTAATGGATAAACAGATGAACAAGACAATAAGCATAAGCGCTAGGAAGGGAAACTTGAGGGCACGGGGCTGAAAACCTTCATCTAGCAAAAAGCTAAACTCAGTGTGAACTCAGAGGAAAAGAAGTCATTGGGGCTCATTTTGTGGAATGAAAAACTGACTTTGGAAATGGAACTTCCCAACACAGGCTTTCTCCATTTAGAGCCATTTCAAGGTGACAAAGATTTTATTTCATTATTTGGTCAGCGATTTTGTGGTTCTTGTGTTAATTGGTGAAATGATAAGCATCTTTAAAAAAAAAAAAACCCTTACCTTCCATCTTGGAATCAATACTGTGTATTGGTTCCAAGGCAGAAGAGCAGTAAGGGCTAGGCAATGGGAGTCAAGTGACTTGCCCAGGGTCACACAGCTGGAAAGTGTCTGAGGTCGGATTTGAAATCAGGACCTCCCATCTCTGAGCCTGACTCATACATAATCCATTGAGCTACCCAGCTGTCCTCAAAATGATAAGCATTTTAAGTCCTCTTTTTCTCTTTTAAATCTACATTTAAAGAAATCTTTGAAATGTGTTACTACTAATACTGAATAAGGAGTTCTCTCAGTGAATCAATAATAGTCATCTTATTTTATAAGTAAAGCATCCCAAAGTGAGGTGGCCAAAGACAGAGCTAGGGGATGGCAAAGCGGAGATTCAGATCACGGTTTTTTCTCGATAAATCTCTACCTTTGGACCTCATTTCTAAAAGAAGAATGTTGGCGCCCAAGCATGGTAATACATGACTTCATTTCCTTCTCACCAGAACCCTATAAGGCGGGTGCGAACGTCCCATTTTACAGATGAGAAAGCAAAGAAGTTGTGACTTCCCCAGAGGAGCACAGCTTTCAAGGGTGAGAGGCAGCCTTGTGAATCGAGGTCCTCCTGACTCCAGGGCAAAGTCCTTCCCCTTCTACCACACCAGAGGACCTTCCAGGACTCTCTCATCTCTATCCAAAGCCTGTGACTCTAAGCCCTTTGAAATGCCTGTATCTATCCTCCTTTTAATCCTGTCTTTTCCAGCCAAGAATTCTCTCCCACACGTGGTGACAAATCTTGATTTTATAAATGACTCAGCAGGCAGAAGGAAGGATGTTTCCACTAGTTCTCCAATGGCTGTTTGGACATCTTTTATTTTTATCACAACCTATTACTTTGTTACCACACCAGAGAATGAGCTGGAATGTACGCAGAGATATTAAAGAAAATAACATTGGGCCTAATGAGTGAAGTCGGTGGAATTGAGATTGAACAATATTGTCTAACAGCTTTGGAAACAGCTACTCCTTTAGTCTTCTCTGGTGAGTAATGATTGATGACAGCTTGAGGGGGTGGGAATGCTGATTTTATTTATTTTTCCAATTCTAGAATAAGCCCTCTGTTCTCCAGAGTCCTTCAGGCCTTCGGGCTAAGGATCTGGCCCTGTGTTCTCTAAAGCTGATGTAAACCTCCCAAATGCCAGCCTGGAGTAAATCCTATACTTCCCTGAGTCCCCTTTGGGTCATCAATAAAATGTGAAGGTTGGACCCGATAGCCTCCGTGGCTTCTTCCACTCTTCCATCAATCAGGGGAGTGGGGATTTGTGGCAAAGCTGAGAAAGTGCGAAGGTGAGGGCCTGCCTCCCTTCATATGACAACTGTTTGTTCAATTCAGTTCAATCAGAGCTCAAGTGCCTAGACCGCTTACTCATTTAGCTGTTTGACCCATTGAATCCTTAGCATTCTTGGGCTGGAGTTTTGAACAATGCATGATGGGGAGGATGGCAACTGGCCACTCCTCCCTGAGTGGTTTTGAGGGTGAAAATGAGATGATTATGTATTTGAAAGATTTTTATATAAGATTATATATATTTATGGGGGGGGGTATACTTATATTTAATATAATGAAAGTAATTACAAACAAAAAAATTACAGCCCCAACAAAATAGAAGCATCTTGAGGGCAGGGACTATTTTTGTTTGTTTCTTTCTTTATTGCTCTAGGGCAGAGCTCCAGTGTCTTGCCTCTTAAGTAACTTTCATTGAATAAATGATTTTGAGGCAGCTAGGTGGCTCAGAGGATTGTGAGTCAGGCCTGGAGAATGGGGATCTTGAGTTCAAATATGGCTTCAGATACTTCCTAAGTGAATGAGCCTGGACAAGTCACAACTTCCATTGCCTAGTTTTTACTACTTGTCTGTCTTAGAACCAATACATAGTATTAATTCTAAGATGGAAGGTAAAGGTTTAAAAATAAATAATCCCTTCCATCCAAACCAAAAATTCCCCCCAAACCCTGCTCCCTTGCATCCCTTTCTATTAGGAGGCATTGAAGGGGTAATGGTAATTAGTTCTTATCTTTCATTATTTCTGTTTATATTTTTGAGACTTCTTCCCATTTAACCCTGACAGTATCCCTTGGAAAGTAAGGCTGCCAGGTAGCATTATCCTTTTTGTCTTATAAATGAGAAACTTAAGCTCTGGCTAAACCCACTAAAACTGGTAGAAGGGTAGGAATTCTAGTATTTAGAAGTCTTGAGTTAAGATTTTCAATGTTCATTTTATTTATATCAATAAAACATCAGTGTGTGTGTGTGTGTGTGTGTGTGTGTGTCTGTGAGAGAGAGAAAGAGAGAGAGATTGAGAGAGAACCAGAGAGAGAGAGTTTGAGAAGGAAAGTTAGGACGTTTGTCTCAGGTAAGTGAATAAGGTCCATATTCCTGCCTTTTGGTTTAGGAGACTAATGAAAATCAATATTTTGAAAGTTCCCACATATACTAAGATATTCCAATGACTTGTGGTAGGAAAAATTAGAAACAAAACAGACACTCATGAAACAAATACTGGAGCAATTTATGTGGAAACAAATTGTGAATGTAACAATACTATTACACCATAAGAAAGAATAATGATGAAGAATTTAGAGAAGCTTAAGAAGACTTATATGAATTGATTGAAAATGGAGTCAACAGATCTAGGGAAATGATTCTTTTTACAGAGAGGGCAGAGAAAACTAAAATAAACATGAAAATTGTGTGTTCTTTTTTTCTAAAAAGGTATTTGTCACATGGGATAGCTTTGTAGGAAGGAAAAGGGAATGGATACATGAGATAATGTGGTGAAGTAAGAAACAGAAAATATCATTAAAAACTTTTCAAAAACAAGGCTGAACATAGTATAATTATAACTAGGTTTGGACATGGAAAAGAAATTAGCAAATCCAGTTCTCTTTGCAGAACTAAGGAGAATGTAGGCATAAAAGATTGCATATACTGGAGGACTACAAGATAATAGTTTTTCTGAACTTTTTATTCTTTGTTGCAAGAGATAGATTACTAGGCAGGGGGAAAAGAAGGATTTCCTTATCTGCCAAATAAGGATAATGATATGTGTAATACCAAACAAATAATGTTGTGAGCAAAGCATTTTGAAAACCTTAATCTTCCATAGGAATTTGAGCTAATCCTAATAAAATAAGAGACATAGACTACATTTTCTTTGAGGTGTCTTAGAAGTCCCAGATTCTAAGGTTTATTATAGCAGCTTCTTGCCTTTTATTATTATTTTATTAGATAAATTCCTATAGAAGCGTCCTCCTATCCATCCTCCAGCATAGTAGGACAGTGACTACAACTATACTATTTAAAGGCCAGACTAAGTGGAAGAAATTAAATGAAGACACACACACACACACACACACACACACACACACACACACACACACACACACACACGCACACGCACACGCGCGCGCGCGCGCGCGCGCGCACACACACACAAACATGGATTTTCTGTAAAAGATAGGACCTGTTTCATGTTGGTCTTTTTACCTACAGGTCTTTGTACATAGGAGATGCTTAATACATTTGTTTAATTGGCCATTAGATATCAAATTCTTTGATGATATAACCTATGAAATGAAGAAAAAAATTTAAATGGCCCTCACTTCTGTGCAGACTCCATTAGCTTTTTCATTGAAAATGATGGCAGGGAGAAAGTATAATAAATTTCATAATCTGGAGATATAATAAGAGAGTATACCATAATAACAGAAGTCTAGGTATAACTTAAGACTTCCCCATTAGCATCATCACTGAGGAATAGTAAGGCAACCATGTCTAGACTAAGTAATCAAATACTTAAGAAACTACAGTAGTGTAGTTATCTTGATGGACAACTAAAGACCACAAATGGGATGGAGAGGAGTCAAATTTTTAAAATGAATACCTTTACCTAATCAAAAAATAAAAGTAAAAAGAAGAAGAAAAGGAATTCCACTATTGTGGAATAATTGAGCAAGAGAAAAAAGAATGTAATCCCAAAGCAAGGTTCCTACTTAGGAAAGGTGACAAGAAAATTGAGACCATTATAAAATTAATAATGGTAATCATAGATAATATATGTGTGGAGTGGCCAGGATTGAACTGTGATAGACTCACATAACATTGAAGGTAAATGGATTGAATTTCCCTATAAAATGGAAGAGATACAAAAATGGATTAAATTATAAGATCCAGCAAAATGTTTCAGGAAGGAATACCCAAGATAATCAGTGATTTAATATGAGAAGTAACAATAACATTTACTAATGCTAATTCAACAAGCATTTATTAAGGTTCTACTATGTGTTGATGCAATAATGAAATGGTTCCTGGCCTTACAAAGCTAATACTGTATTGGGGAAAACAATGTAAACACGGAAAAAATATATAAAACATACACAAAGTAATTTTGAGGGACTTCCTAAAGGCAATGACATTTCAATGAAGATTGAAAGGAATCTGGAGTTTCTATGTTGAAGCTGACTTCAGAAATTCAGCAGTTATACTTACCTCAGACAAAAGTAAATCCAAAGTAGAAAGCTTTAGGCATGACAAGCAGAAGAATGATATTAATGCTCAAAAGTTCCATTGACAAGGAAATTATATCACTGTGAAATATATACACACACCTACCAACGTAGTAACTTTAATTTTCAAAAGGAAAACTAACTGAATTGCAAAAAATAATAATAATAATAACAGAAAATCATTATTGGTAGATGACTTCAACATTCTACTAATAGAACCTAAGAAATTAAACAGGATAATAAAGAAGAAAGTTACAAATCTGAATAAGATGCTCAAAAAATTAGATGTGATAATAGCTCAGTTTTGTTTAATATTTTAATATTTGTAAAATGCCTTACATATATTAGCTCATTGATTCTCCCAACAATTTTTTATTTAATCCTCACAATGATCATGTGAGCTGGGTACTTTTATTTTCTCCATTTTACAGTGAAGGAAACTAAGGATCTGAGAAGTTAAATGATATTGAGGTCACACAGCTTGTAAATATATGAGTCACAATTCAAAACCTGAAGTCTCCCTGCCTTAATTCATAATTCTGTGCACTATACCATGTTGCCATCATCTATACTTCTTGGCTCTATGGAAAAAACTGAAGGGGAAAGTATAAGGGAATTTACTTATTTAAATATTTATTAAAAATTTACAAATGAAGAAAAGCAGAAAATTTGCAGGTGCTTGTATAATAAAATATCGAGGAAAATATGAAAAGATAAAGACCTAAATAGAATTTTTTTTAAAGATTTGCTTAAACATAATTGTATCTAAGATAAAATTATTAAAACCACATAAAATTAAGTATGTCTATAGTAGTAATACTAGTATAACATATCATAATATATGAGAGGAAGCAAAACAATTCCCAGAAGAAAATCTCTATAATCACATATTAACAAAAGAGGTTAATAACAGAATAACTCTAGCAAAATAGAAGAAAGTAAGAAAAGTCTGAATTGACAATAAAAACAACCACTCAGATTTATATAGCATATTAACATTTAAAATTAATAACTAAAGTGAATAACATAGTTTGAAATAGAAAGCCAATTAATAAGCCCAAAAAATTGTTAAAAGACCAATTACAAGATTAAAAGCCACCAACGTTTTAAATAAAATCAATAAGCTATTAACTAATTTAAATATAGGAGAATCACAGAAATTGTAAAAGAAGCAAAATATCATATCATTCTATATAATTATATGATCAAAAATGAGAATATAAAACATATATTTGATAGCCCCAATTAACAAGTTATAGAGTATGTAATATCCTTTAGGGCAGAGTTGAGAACTTAATAAATGCTGGTTCATAATAACCTAAATAAACCAATAGCAGGAAGAAAAATTAAACAGAATTTTCATGAGTTTCTCTGTAAATACATAGACACATATCAGGCGATGGCTAAGAGGACTCCTATCAAATATTTAAAATACAAATAAACCCTCTGTGATATAAAGTTTTTGAAAGTAGAAAAGAATGAAAAAATGATAATCTATCCAATTTGTATAATTAGCTTAAACATGATCTTTAACCTACAAATCAGAAAAAGATAAGACAAAGAAAATTAGAGACCATTGTAATAAATGGTTATTGGTGCCCAAATATTAAATAGAATATATAGCATATTAATAGTTCTGCAAAGCACAATATATTTGTATTTATACATATACTGTTTGTATATTATCCTTTTTGATACTTACAACAGACCTGTGATGTATGTGTTGTTAACGTCTCAACTTTCCAATGAGATGGCTGAGACTTGAGGGAGGTTAAGTAACTTGTCTTAGGTCACTCTAGTAAATATCTGAGGCAGAATTCTAGCCCAAGTATTCCTAACCCTAAATCTAGCATTCAGTCAAGTCTACAGTATATGGCTAATTTAAAATATGGCATTTTAGAGGGGAAACTAGGTGGCTCAGTGGATTAAAAGTCAGGCCTAGAAATGAGAGGTCCTGGGTTCAAACTTGGCCTTGGGCAATTCCTAACTGTGTGTCACTTAATCCCCATTGCCTAGCCCTTACTACTCTTTGCCCTGGAACCAATACATAGTATTGATTCTAAGAAGGAAGGTAAAGGTTGAAGGAAAAAAAAAGCCATTCTAATAAAGTAATATATCATTTAAAATAATAAATTTATTGAAAATTTGGGATTCACCATAAAGAGAAACACAAATCATGTATAAATATCATTATAAAAGAAATGCTACAGAATTAAAGGAATTGAGTAATTACAATTAAATTATTAGTTTCAATTCTTTTTGTTACTTTAATAAAGAGGGAAATCTTAATATAATGAATCTATAGATTTAATTCTGTTTTGATCAAAATGCCAACAGCATACTTAATAGGACTAGATAAAATAGCAAAATTCATATGGAAGAATAATAGGTGAAAAATATTGAGGGAAATGATAAGAAAAAAAGTTAGAGAAACTAGAATTGCCTGCCGTATCTCAAACTATTCTATATAACAGAAATGTTAAACACATGGACTCCATGACACTCTTGAGAGTAACGTGACCAGATTAAAATGTAATTGGGAAATATTTTAAGAAAATTAATAAAAATACAATAAAACATCATGTTAACATGTGGTCTTCTAAGTCATTATGCAGCCCATAAGGATCCTTCTCAGTCACATTTGACTCTCCATGACCCCATTTGAGATTGTCTTGGCAAAGATGCTGGAGTGGCTTTCTATTTCCTTCTCCAAGTCATTTGACAAACAAAGAAATTGAGGCAAAAAATATTAAATGATTTCCCCAAGATCACAGCTAGTTAAGTATCTGAGGTTAAATTTGAATTTGTGAAGATGAGTCTTCTTGATTACAAGCTCTATCTATTTTGCCACCTCCTCTGTACAGTTTAATGGATCTCATTTCTATTTGAGTTGGACACCACTGCTATAGAGTAATGACTAAAACATTTTTATAAAAAAAATGTATTGTAAAAAATGCTGCAGGGGGCAGCTGGGTAGCTCACTGGATTCAGAGCCAGGCCTAGAGACGGGAGGTCCTAGGTTCAAATCTGGCCTCAGACACTTCCCAGCTGTGTGACCGTGGGCAAGTCACTTGACCCCCATTGCCTAGCCCTTACCACTCTTCTGCCTTGGAGCCAATACTCAGTTTTTGATTCCAAGATGGAAGGTAAAGGTTAAAAAAAAAAAGAGCCAATCACAATCTTAGTTTATGGGGCAGTCCTTATGTAACCACTAAACTGCATATAAAAGCTACTCTAACTGTATCAGGGGTCTTTGGTTACTGAGGGACCATTGACTTCTGTTATTGGCAATCACTAGCAGCCCTCTCTCATTATCGCAGATTTATTGTGACATGTCTGCAGTGATCTTTGAGTAAATCTGACACTGCTTCCTTTTTTTTTCTCCCTTTATTTGCCAGGAAGCTACAGAACCAGTTGCCATGGTCTTAGTCTTTTAATGTTAAGCTTAAAGTCAGCTTTTACTTTTTCCTCTTTCATTTACATCAAGAGGCTTTTTTATTCTTTTTCATTTTCCATCACCGGAGTGATATTTGGCTATATATCTGAGATTATTGATATTTCTTCTGGCAACCTTGATTCCAGCTTTTGATTCATATAGTCTGCCATGTTCATGATGTTCTTTGCATATTAGTTAAATAAATGAGGTGACAATATACAGCTTTGTTGCACTCCTTTCTCAATCTTAAAACAATCAGTTGTTCCATGGTTGGTTCTAATTGTTGTTTCTTAGCCTGCATACAGGTTTCTTAGAAGACAAATAAGATGATCTGATACTCTTATCTCTTTGAGAAATTGCCATATTTTGGTGTGATTCATACAGTCAAAGATTTTAGTGTAGTCAATGAAGCAGAAGCAGATTTTTTTTTCTGGAACTTTCTTGCTTTCTCCAAAATCCAAGGAATGTTGACAATTTGGTCTCTAGTTCCTCTACCTATTCGAAAACCAGCCTGCTCTTCTGGTAATCCTCAATTCACTTATTGCTGAAGCCTAGCTTGCAGAATCTTAAGCATAGCCACGCTGGCATGTGAAATAAGCACAACTGTTAAGTAATTTGAACATTCTTTGCTATTGCCCTTCTTTAGGATTGGGTAAAAACTGATCTTTTCCAATCCAGTGGCCACTATTGAGTTTTCCAAATTTGATGGCATATTAATTGCAGCACATTACCAGTATCATCTTTCAGGATTTTAAATGAACTCTCCTAGAATTCTGTCACCCTTCACTAGATTTATGGTTAGCAATGCTTCTTGAGGTTCACTTGATTTCATTATCCAAGATATCTGGCTCTAGAGCAGTAATCACACCATCATGATTTTGAGATCCTTCTGCATATTCTCACCATCTCTTCATCTTGTCTAATTGTTAAGTCTCTCTCATTTTTGTCTTTTATGGGGCCCATTTCTGCACAAAACATTCCTTTGGATATCTCTAATTTTCTTGAAGGGCTCTCTTATCTTAACTATTCAATGGCAAACCATTCAACATCAGAGTCCGTGCTCCATTGACTATTGCTGAAAAGGCAGTTCTATGAAAACCTACATCTATTAGAAATAACATTAAAAAAAAAAGATGTCATAGTCCTCATAGGGGATTGAAATGCTTAAGTAGGAAATTAAAAGAGAATTGGAGTAATAGGCAAGTGTGGTCATAGAATACAAAATCTAGCAAGGCAGAGACTAATAAAGTTTTGTCAAAATAACTCCTTGGTTATAGTAAACACTCTTTTTTGAACAACCCAAAGACTCTACACATGGATATCACCAGATGGTCAAAATTAAAATCAGATTGATTATATACTTTGTAGCCAAAGGTAGAGAAGCTATATACAGTTACTTAAAACAAGACCTGGAGCTGACTGAGGCTCAAAGCATGAGCTTCTTATTGCAAAAATCATACTTAAATTAAAGAAAGTAGGAAAAAAACATCAGACTGTATGACTTAATGACATCTCTTTTGAATATGAAATCAAAGTGATAGAATGATTTGAGATTAAATATCATAGATCTGAAGAACTATGAACCAAGGTTTTTAACACTGTACTAGAAGCAACAATCAAAAATAACCCAAAGAAAAAGAGAGCAAAAAAGCAAAATGGTTGTATAATAAAACTTTACAAAAAAGCTGAGTAAAGAAGGAAAGGGAAACATATACTCAAGCAAATGCAGAATTCCAAAGTATAGCAAGCAAGGAGAGATAGCCTTTTTTAATGAGCAATGCAAATAAAGTCTCATACAAACGAGAATAAAATTGACACTGGATAAAAACTGGAAAAAAATAGACTGTGGCATAGTTAACATCCCCAATTTGGGGTCAGAGAACCTAGGTTCAAACTTCAGCTTAGCTTTCCCTCTTTGGACTTCAGTTTCTTTTTCTTTGTAATGAAGGGATTGGATTAGATGGTTTCTGAATTTCTTTTAGTTCTAAATCTATGGTAGCCTTAGTTATAAACAGATATACATAAAGCTGTCTATTTAGGGCCTTGATGTTTTTAACCTTTTGTGGGGGTATATTGTAGTAGTGAAATTAGTAGGTTGAAGGGTAGGAACAGTTATTAGCAACTTTTCTCTCATAAACCCAAATTGTTTTCCAGAATGGTTGGAACACTTTATACCTACATTTTTGACTTCCCATGTTGCTCTTCCCAGCTCCTCCCACGTTGACTATTTCTGGGGTTTTTTTTTTAACTAACTTTGCCAATTTTCTTGTGTGGAGGTGAAAAGCAATTGTTTTAATTTACACATCTCATAATGGTTATTTGAAGAATGACTTCTTGTTTCAAAAGAAAAAAAAATTTAATTATTCAAATCCTTATCTATCGTGCAGTGCTCTGGGTGTTACATATGTTGGATGTCAGATTTTTATCAGTAATACTTGATGCAATTGTTTTCTCTCACTCAATAGTTTCTCTTCTCTCTATATTGATTTTGCTTGTGCAAGAGGTTTTTAATTTTATGTATTCAGAATGACCCATTTGATATTTTATTGCTTCTATTCCCTGTTTGGTTAAGAATATGTCACTAGTCAACTTCTGGAGGTTTACCTCCTTCCATATAATAATATTTTAATCATATAACCTTTGATATTCAAGTCAGAGATCCTTTTGAAGTTTATTGTGATTGTAGCATAAAATATTGGTCTAAACCTAATTTAAAACAAACTGTTTTGGATTTTCCCCAAAGATTTTTTTCAAATGAGTAGATAATATCTCACCTCATAATTTATGATTGTGAGGTTTTTGAATACTCCTCTACTGTTTACTTTTCATTCTTGCTTATCTATATTTTTCTATTAATTCATTTCCCTATTACTAACCAATAATAGTTTTGGTGGTTACTGGATTATGATATAGTAGGTGATTGTTTAGTGCTATGGCGCCTTTATTCATTATTTCCCTTTTTTTTTAGAATTTTGTTTTTCCAAATGAATTTTGTCATTATTGTGTCTATTCCTATTAACTGTTCTCCTGATAGTTTGATGGTATAGCACTAACGCAGTAAGTTAATTTAGGTACTACCACTTTTACTTTTTATTAACACGACATTTATATTGCCAAAGCTTAAACAAGTGTGTTGACTATTTTTCCAATTTTTTTAACATTATTTTTATTTGGTCAAATTCAAACATTATTCCTTGGATAAAAAAACATTTTCTTTTCCTCCCTCCCTTCCCGCCACCCCTCCCATAGCCTACATGAAATTCCACTGGGTATTGCATGTGTCCTTGATCTGAACCCATTTCCATGTTGTTGATGTTTGCACTAGTATGTTCATTTAGAGTCTACATCCCCAACCATATCCCATCGACCCTTGTAGTCAAGCAGTTGCTTTTCTTGGGGGTTTTTACTCCCAAAGGTTTTCCTCTACATGTGGATAGTGTTTGTTTGTTTTTTTTTCTCTCATAGATCCCTCCAGTTTGTTCAGGATCACTGCATTGCCACTAATGGAGAAGTCCATTACATTTGATTGTACCACAGTGTATAAGTCTCTGTGTACAATGTTTTCCTGGTTCTGCTCCTCTCACTCTGCATCACTTCCTGGAGGTTGTTCCAGTCTCCATGGAATTCCTCCACTTTATTATTCCTTTTAGCACAATAGTATTCCATCACCAACATATACCACAATTTGTTCAGCCATTCCCCAATTGAAGGGCATCCCCTCATTTTGCAATTTCTTGCCACCACAAAGAGCACAGCTATGAATATTCTTGTACAAGTCTTTTTCCTTATTATCTCTTTAGGGTACAAACCCAGCAGTGCTATGACTGGATCAAAGGGCAGACAGTCTTTTATCGCCCTTTGGGCATAGTTCCAAATTGCCCTCCAGAATGGTTGGATTAATTCACCACTCCACCAGCAATGCATTAATGTCGCAATTTTGCCACATCCCCTCCAGCATTCATTACTTTCCTTTGCTGTCATGTTAGCCAATCTGCTAGGTGTGAGGTGATACCTCAGAGTTGTTTTGATTTCCATCTCTCTGATTATCAGAGATTTAGAACACTTTTTCATGTGCTTATTAATAGTTTTGATTTCTTTAACTGAAAACTGCCTATTCATGTCCCTTGCCCATTTATCAATTGGAGAATGGATTGATTTTTTGTACAATTGATTTAGCTCTTTGTAAATTTGAGTAATAATACCTTTGTCAGAGGTTTTTGTTATGAAGATTGTTTCCCAGTTTGTCATTTCCCTTCTAATTTTGGTTACATTGGTTTTGTTTGTACAAAAGCTTTTTAATTTGATGTAGTCAAAATTATTTATTTTACATTTTGTGTCTCTTTCTAAGTCTTGCTTGGTTTTAAAGTCTTTCCCTTCCCAAAGGTCTGACATGTATACTAATCTGTGTTCACATAATTTACTTATAGTTTCCTTCTTTACGTTCCAGTCATTCACCCATTCTGAGTTTATCTTGGTGTAGGGTATGAGGTGTTGATCCAAACCTAATCTCTCCCACACTGTCTTCCAATTTTCCCAGCAGTTATCAAATAGTGGATTTTTGTCTCAAAAGCTGGGATCTTTGGGCTTGTCATAAACTGTTTTGCTGAGGTCACTTACTCTTAGTCTATTCTACTGATCCTCCTTTCTGTCTCTTAGCCAGTACCAAATTGTTTTGATGACCACTGCCTTATAGTATAGTTTGAGATCTGGTAATGCAAGGCCACCTTTTTTGTATTTTTTTTTCTTCATTATTTCCCTGGATATCCTTGATCTTTTGTTCTTCCAAATGAACTTTGTTATTTTTTTTCTAATTCAGTAAAGAAGTTTTTTGGTATGGCACTAAGTAAGTAAATTAATTTTGGTAGGATGGTCATCTTTATTATGTTAGCTCATCCTACCCATGAGCAGTTAATGTTTTTCCAATTGCTCAGATCTAGCTTTAGTTGTGTGGAAAGTGTTTTGTAGTTGTGTTCATATAGTTCCTGTGTTTGTCTCGGCAGATAGATTCCAAAGTATTTTATATTGTCTAAGGTGATTTTTAATGGAATTTCTAATTCCTGCTTCTGAGATGTATTGGAGATATATATAGAAATGCTTATGTGGGTTTATTTTGTATCCTGCAACTTTGCTAAAGTTGTTGATTATTTCCACTAGTTTTTTAGTTGATTCCCTAGGATTCTTTAAGTAGATCATCATATCATTTGCAAAGAGTGATGGCTTGGTCTCTTCATTGCCAATTTTAATACCTTCAATTTCTTTTTCTTCTCTAATTGCTACTCCTAGTGTTTCTAGTACAATGCTAAATAATAGAGGTGATAATGGGCATCCTTGTTTCACTCCTGATCTTACTGGGAAGGCTTCTAGTTTATCCCCATTGCAGATGATGTTTGCTAATGGTTTTAGATGTATGCTGTTTATTATTTTTAGGGAAGGCTCTTCTATTCCTATACTTTCTAGTGTTTTCAATAGGAATGGGTGTTGTATTTTGTCAAAGGCTTTTTCTGCATCTATTGAGATAATCATGTGGTTTTTGTTGGATTGTTTGTTGATATGGTTAATTATGTGGATGGTTTTCCTAATATTGAATCATCCTTGCATTCCTGGTATAAATCCTACCTGATCATAGTGAATAACCCTCCTGATCACTTGCTGGAGTCTTTCTGCTAGTGTCCTATTTAAGATTTTTGCATCTGTGTTCATTAGGGAGATTGGTCTGTAGTTATCTTTTCCCATTTTTGACCTGCCTGGCTTTGGGATTAGTACCATATTTGTGTCATAAAAGGAATTTGGTAGAACTCCCTCTTTGCTTATTATGTCAAATAGATTGTATAGTATTGGTATTAGCTGTTCTTTGAATGTTTGATAGAATTCACTTGTGAATCCATCTGGCCCTGGGGATTTTTTCCTTAGGGAGTTCTTTGATGGCCTGTTGAATTTCTTTTTCTGATATGGGATTATTTAAGAATTCTATTTCTTCTTTTGTTAATCTAGGCAATTTATATTTTTGTAAAAATTCATCCATATCCCCTAGGTTGGTATATTTATTGCCATGTAATTGGGCAAAATAGTTTTTAATGATTGACTTAATTTCCTCTTCATTGGAGGTGAGTTCTCCCTTTCCATACATGATACTGTTAATTTAGTTTTCCTCTTTCCTCTTTTTTATTAGATTGACCAATACTTGGTCTATTTTGTTTGTTTTTTTTTTTTCAAAATACCAGCTTCTAGTCTTATTTATTAGTTCAATAGTTCTATCACTTTTGATTTTATTAATTTCTCCCTAATTTTTAGTATATCTAATTTGGTTTTCTTCTGGGGAGGGTTTTAATTTGTTCTCTTTCAAGCTTTTTGATTTGCATATCCAATTCTTTGACCTCTGTCCTCCCTAATTTGTTAATATATGAACTCAAGGATATAAAATTTCCCCTGAGTACTGCTTTGACTGCATCCCATGGAGTTTGAAAAGATGTCTCATCATTGTCATTTTCTTCAATGAAATTATTAATTGTTTCTATGATTTGTTCTCTAGCCAATTATGGAGAATCATGTTATTTAATGTCCAATTAATTTTTTATTTGGCTCTCCATGTACCCTTACTGATCATTATTTTTATTGCCTTATGATCTGAGAAGGTTGCATTTGTTATTTTTGCTTTTCTGCATTTGTATGCCATGTTTTTATGACCTAGTATATGGTCACTCTTTGTGAATGTACCATGTGCTGCTGAAAAGAAGGTGTATTCCTTTTTGTCCCTATTTATTTTTCTATATATATATATATATATATATATATATATATATATATATATATATATATATATATATATATATATATATTAACTCTTATTTTTCTAAGATTTCATTCACCTCTTTTACCTCTTTCTTGTTTATTTTTTTATTTGATTTATCTAAATTTGATAGTGGTATGTTTAGGTCTCCCACTAGTATAGTTTTACTATCTATTTCATCCTTCAATTCTACTAGTTTCTCCATTAGAAATTTGGATGCTATACCATTTGGTGCATACATGTTGATTAGTGATATTTCCTCATTATCTATACTCCCTTTTATCAGAATGTATTTACCTTCCCTATCCCTTTTAATCAGGTCTATTTTTACTTTGGCTTTTTCAGATATCATGATTTCAACTCCTGCCTTCTTTCTATCAGTTGAGGCCCAATAGGTCATACTCCAACCTTTAATTCTGACCTTGTGAGTATCTATCTGCCTCATGTGTATTTCTTGTAGACAACATATGGTAGGATTCTGGATTCTAATCCGCTCTCCTATTTGTCTATGTTTTATGGGTGAGTTCATCCCATTGACGTTCAAAGTTATGATTGTCACTTTTGAATTCCTTAGCATTTTGATATCCTCTCCTGGTTCTGTCCTTTCTTCTTTTGCTCTGTCCTTTTAACCTGGTGGTTTACTTTTAGTCAATCACCGTATTCCCCTCCATTAATATGCTTCCCTTTCTGACCCCTCCCTTTTTGTTCCCTTCTTGTTTTTATAGGGTCTGTTAAGTTTCCTCCCCCTCTCCTTCCCTCCCTTTTTTTGTACTCCCTCCCCACCGCCCCTCTTAGTTTTTCCCTCTTCCTTACCCTGTAATATAAGATAGGCTTCAAGATCCCAATGGATTTAGATGCTCTTCCCTCTCAGAATTGATTTCACTGAGAGTAAAGTTCGAGTATTACCTATTAGCACTTTCTTCCTCTCCCTCTTATAAGAGTATTCTTCCCCTCCCCTTCCCATGTATATCTTTGGGCGACAAAGATTATTTCATTTATTTTATTTTTTCAAGTATCTCTTGGTACCATCATCGATTCTTCCCACCCTTTTTCTTTTTTTCTTTTTTTGGCATATTATTTTATAGCCTTTAATGCCCCAATCTTTTCCTATGAATGATTTTTCTATTTACTATAATAATGAAAACAGTTTTTGAGATTTACAAATAACATTTTCCCCAAATATTAGTATATATAATTTGATCTAATTATAGCCCTTAAAGAAGATAGTTTGAATAAAATTTTTTTTTCTCCTTTTCCCTCTCTTTCGTATTTACCTTTTCATGTTTCTCTTGATCTTTGTGTTTGGATATCAAACTTTCCACTTAGTTCTGGACTTTTCTTTACAAGTACTTGGAAATCTTCTATTTTGTTGACTGTCCATACTTTCCCCTGGAAGTAGATAGTCAGTTTTGATGGATAGGTGATTCTTGGTTGAAGACCCAGTTCTCTTGCCTTTCTGAATATTGTGTTCCAGACCTTGTGGTCCTTTAGTGTGGAAGCTGCCAGGTCTTGTGATCCTGATTGGTGCTCCCTGGTATCTGAATTTCCACTTTTTATCTTCTTATGGAATTTTCTCCTTAGCTTGAAAGCTCTGGAATATGGAAATTACATTTCTGGGAGTTGATTTTTGGGGATTTGGTGTAGAGGATGTTCTATGGACTCTTTCAATGTCTATTTTGCCTCCTTGTTCAAGAACATCAGGGAAGTTTTCTTGGATGATCTCTTGTAGTATGATGTCAAGATTTCTGTTTATTTCTGGCTTTTCAGGTAGACCAATGATTCTCAAATTATCTCTCCTTCCTCTGTTTTCCTGATCTGTCTATCTTGTCAGTGGTTTTTTTTTTTATGTTTTCTTCTATTCTGTCAGTCTCTTGACTTTGCTTTATTAATTCTTGCTGTTTTGCAAGATCATTGATTTCCAGTTGTTCAATCCTGGTCCTTAAGACCTGGTTTTCTGCTTTAACCTTTTGGTATTCAGCTATGTTTTTTTTCCTTTTTTTTTTTAACCATTTCCCATTTCTTTTACCAGAAGGCTTCCATCTTTTTGATAAGCTCCAATTGAAATTCTTCCAGGGCTTGTGGACAATTTCCTTTTTTTTTTTTTAGGTTTTGCCTGTTTGAATTTTGTCTAGTAAATATTTCCTCTGTAGCCTGGGTTTTTCCTCCGTAAAAATTCTCGAGGGTCACAGTCTTTTGTTGTTGTTGTTGTTGTTTTGGAAGGATTTTGAGGCTCCTGTGCACAGTTAGCCATTTCCATGTATGTTTTTCCTTCCCTTTTTAGTCAGAAATATGAGTGAGCTGGGCAGGTTCTCTGTGTATGGAGTTAAGGAGCAAGGGTTTTGCCTGAGGCAAGCTCTCGAATCTCCGCAGTCCTTTGCAGCTCTTCTCTGTGCTACCTTCCCAGGGGTGTCCAAGGTCTGCACTCCCCTGCCTGCCTGGGTTTCCGGTCTAGCTGCTTTCAGGGGTAGGTCCCTGGCAGTCCTTGTCAGCTCCCAAGGACCTAGAAGTGCCCCTTGCTCGCTCTAGAGATGCTCCTTGCTCACTCACTGGTTCTGGTGGGTGCGCTGGCTCTGAGCACCTAAGGTCTTCACTCCCTCAAGCACGCTGGGGTTTCCTGTCTAGCTGCTTTCAGGGGTAGGTCCCCGGCAGTCCTAGTCAGCTCCCAAGGACCTAGAAGTGCCCCTTGCTCACTCCAGAGGTGTCCCTCGCACGCTTGCTGGTTCTGGCCTGCGCTGGCTCTGGCTCTGGCTCTGGCTCCGTAGGTAGAGTGGGGTAGGGTGGATTGGCTCGTGTTTGGGTGGAAGCTTTTTCACTCTCTTATAGTTTGGAAATGCCCCAATCCCATGTACCTTCAATGCTGCACCCTACTGTACAGTTTCTCCATTCTTCTAAAAATGATTTTTAACATCTTTTGAGGTGGTCTTTGTCAGTGTGTGCTGGGGAGAGGAAGTGTCCCGCATCTAGACTGCCTCCATGCTTACCCAGAAGTCGATTTTTCCAATTATTTGTCTCTTTTTTGTTTTTTAAATAATGTTTTGCATTTATGCATCTCTAAGTCCCATATGTGTTTTGGTGGGTTAATTCTTAAATATTTTATAGTTGTTTTGAATAGAATTTTTCTTAGTAGTGTTTCCTTTTGGTCTTAGTATGGAATAAAAATGCTAATAATTTTTCTAGATTTATTGTATCCTGATTTTTTATTGACACTATTGATCATTTTAGTTAATTTTGTCATGAATTCTTGAAGGTTTTCCTAATATATTATCATTGTTTCCTTTTTTGTAGATGCTCATACTCTGAGTTTCATTTTTTTGTATTACTATAATAGCTAGCATTTCTAGATCCATCAAATAATTATTGAAAGAGATTCTTGTTTTTCTCCTCCTTATCCTAGGAAAACTTTCAATATTTTTCCATTACAAATAATACTAGTTATTATTTTTTATAATATTAAAGAGTGGTCCCATCATACCTAAGTTTTTAAGAGTTTTTAATGAGAGTTTTTTATTCATCTATTACTAAAAGCATATAATTTTTTAAAAATTTGTTATTAATTATGCTAATTTTTTTCCAAAAAGTGAACTGTCATTTAATCCCTGGCATGATTACATCTTGGTCAAAGTTAATTATTTGGAAGATATTTTATTGCTAGAATTTTGTTTGAAATTTTAAATTAATAGACACTAGTGAAATTGTTATAATTCTCTTTCTTTTCTTTATCCCTTCCTGGTTTGGGTATTAGAACCAAATTTATTTCATAAATGGAGCTTGATTCAATGCCTTAGTTATCTATTTTTTAGAATTTTATATCATGGTTATTAATTGCTTTTTAAATATTTGAGAGAATTCCCTTGTAATTCAATCTGGATCAGAGTTTGTTTTCTTCCTTTGAAGGCATAAATTCTAAGTCACTTGAAAAATGGAGGAAACAAAAAAGATTTGATTAAACAAAAATATGAAACTTTTGCATAATAAAAAATAATACATCCAGAATGTAGTATAAGAAGAAAAAATAGACTGGTAAAAAATAGATTTTATATTGAATTTTTCTGATAAAAATCTGACATCTATAAAGAACTGATACTAATTTATAAGGATAAGATTTGGTTAGATTAAAAATTCACCTGGAAAAGATTTGGGAATTTTAGTGGGCCACAAATTCAATATGAGTTAACATTATGATATGATAACCAAAGAAAAGCTAGTACTCTTAGGCTTCATTAAGAGAAATATAGTAAAATTTTATGCCCATCTATTCATATTTGGATTTTATTTTTCTTTCTTTTTTCCTTCAATGAGTGGAGAAAGATCAAAGGGAAAGAAAATAAATATTTGTTAAAAATTTAAGAGAAACTTAGGGTCCAGGACTAAGAAACTGAACATCCTATCATATGCTACCCTATGCAGACAACATCTGAATTGTGTTTAATTACATGACTTACATTTTAGGAAAGATTTAGTTAAACCAGAGTTTCCATATGAAGGCTCCCCACATAATAAAATAGTTATGAGATTTGAGGATGTTTAACTTAGAGCAAAAAAGACCAGTCCTGAGGTGAGTTATGGGAGAGGATATAATAAGCTCTCTTCAAGTATGAGGAGGACTGTCACATGAAAAACTCATTTTGTTTGGCTCCAAAGGTTAGAACTAAGAGCAAAAGAAGGTACAAAAATATACATTTAACCTCGATGGAAGGAACTTGTTCAATTGTGTGACTTTGTGACCCTATAGAGCATATTATCTATAGAGCTTTCTTGGCAAAAATACTAGAGTGGTTTGTTATTTTCTTCTTCAGCAGATTAATGCAAACAGAGTTTAAGTGACAGCTAGTAAGTGTTCAAGGATGGATTTGAACTCATGTCTTCCTAACTCCAGAACCAATAGCTCTATCCATTGAGCCACTTAGCTGCCTCTTGACAAGGAAAATTTCCTAACAGTTGAAATTATACAAAAGTAGGATGGCCTACCTTAGGAGGTATTCCTTATTGGAGTTCTTTAAGAACAGAGTAGATGGCCACTTGTTTGGGATACTGTAGAGGGGAATCTTATTTATGATAGATTGAACATAATAAGCATAATGGGGTCTTTTAGTTTTTATTAACTGATGCAAAATTAAGTGATCAGAATAACATTGTACATAGTAATAGCACTATGATCATGAAAATCAAATGTGACAGGCTTAGCTACTTTGATCAATACAATGATCCATGATGATTCCAAAGGACTCATGATGAAAAATGTTATGAACCTCCAGAGCAAGAACTGATAAATTCTCAGTGCATAATGAAGTATATTTTTTCACTTTATTTTTACCTGTTTTTTGCAATATGACTAATTTAGAAATGTTTTTTTTTTAAATTTCCCATATATAATGGGTATTGTAACATTTGCTGTCTCAATGGATGGGGAGGAACTGAAGGGAGAGATTTTAAAATGAATGTTTAAAAATATATTTTGAATTTTAAAAATATCTTCTAACTCAAGATTCTGTGTTCTTTCAGAACTCAATTCAAGAACTACCTTCTGCAAAAAGACTTTCCTCTCCTCTCCCACCTCCATCTAGTGCCCCTCTCTTCCCCCTTTCTATATGTAATTGTTTCCTTTATGATTAGAATGCAAGCTTCTTGTGTTCAGAGACTGCTTAATTGTTGCATTTATATTCCCAGTGCTTAGTTCAGTGTCTGTCTTATGGTAAAGGACTTAATAAAACTTGTTGATTGATTATCAGTGGTAAAAAAAAAAAAAAAAGCAAGATTCTTAAAACAAAGAACACATTATAAATATAGGCCATCAGGACCTGGATTTACTATGTGTCACTCATGATGGGTCCATAAGCAAAAAGATCACCACAAAAATAAGTGTAACATGTAGCAAGATTCATGATGAAGCTGTAGAAATTCTATGAAATATTTGATAAGATACTCCAAGCCAAGTCAACAGATAGCTTGTGAAGTACCCTCTCCAGAATATCCCAAACTTGTATTCATTTGTAGATTGGATTGCTAGAGGGGTGGCTACTACTCTCATTGTTTTAGGGATCTACTAAAGGGATCTACTACTACTAGTATAATTCATGAGCCCCTACCATTGTGTTTCCTACTAACAAGCCAGAACATAATTAGCATTTATCATATGCAACTTCTATGGTCCCAATTTTAAATAGATTTTTATTTTCCAGGATAAGAATTGCATTTCTACTTGTTTATAATACTGATGAAATGCAATGTTTTTCATTCTGCACACATTCAAATATTCGGAATGTCCAGACCTAGACAGGAGTTCAAAATTTTTTTAATTGCTATAGTACCCTACTTTGACTATAAATCTGAGTCTTTCTGTTTTTGAAGAGCTATATGAAAAACTCTTTTTTCCAGGGCACTTAATTGATTTCCTCAATGGTGGGTCCAGAAAAGGCACCTCTAGATGGGGCTGTTCTATCACCTTGACATCCTACCTGCACTCTGGCATAGCTTAATGATGTTTGGATGGCAGAACTGCAGTTTTTTTTCAATTAATTCTCAAATTTTTTCCTTCTCATCAGTCTGGTTCTTATCAAATCAAGACTTTTTCAATGGAGTCCAAGCTACCACAAAATAGTTTAACATTGTTAAAGTTAAATGGGCACAAATTATCCTCAATAAATAAACACAATGGAACCTACTATATATACCAGGCACTGGAAGAGCCAAAACACAGACCTTCAGCTCAAGGAGCTCACAAAGTGATGGAGCAGACAACAAGCAAACAAATATGTAAAAACAAGCTATACAGAGATAACTAGGAAATAATGAAAAGAGTTAAGGCACTGGATTTGAGAGTGGTTGGGGACGGTTTCCTGGAGAAGGTAGGCAGAGATGAGGAACAGCAGAGAAAATGCCCACAGCCAAGAAATGGAACTTCTAGTTCCGGGAGAAGCCAGAAAGTTGATGTCACAGGATCAAAGAGTATGCAGCAGGGTGGAGGGTATAAGAAGGCTAGAAAAGTAGGATGGGGGAGCCAATTATGAAGTGCTTTGAATGCCAAACAGAGCATTTTGTGTTTGATCCTAGAAGTCGTGAAGAGCCATTGGTGTTTAAACCTGAGAATGTTCAGATGATCGCTTCCCCTATGGTAACTGTCATATGAAAAATGGTTATACACTGGAGTTTGGATGTTTAACCAGAGCAAAGAAGACTAGGCCTGGAGTGGGGAGCAGGGATGATGTGATCAAACTGCATTTTGGGAAAATCTCTTTAGGGCTAAGAGGAGGATGGAGTGGGAGAGACTGGGGCAGGCAGAGCTCCCCAATAGACTCCTGCAGGGGTCCAGGCATGAAGTGATGAGTTTGCACCAGAGTGGTGAAAGTGTCAGAGGAGAAAAAGAGGCATATTGAGGAGATGTTGTAGAGATGAAATCAGCAAGCACTGGCAACAGATTGGATATGGAGGTAAGGCATAGTAAGGAGTCAAGGATAACTCCTAATTTATGAGCCTGGAGGGTAGGGAAGATCCTTCTACGGATTTGGATGATGGGACAGGGAGGTTTGTGTTGTTTAGGAGATATGGAGTTTAAGATGGCTAGTGGATACCAGATGTCTGAAAGGCAGATGGAAATGGGAGATTGGAGGTCAGCTGAGAGTTTGTGGCAAGTTTAAGTAGATTTGAAAATCATCAAATCGGTGGGAGCTGATGAGATCATCAAGTAAAGTACAATATAGAGAGAAGAGAGAGCCCAAGACTGAACCTTGCAGGACCCCTATGGTTTACAGGCCATTGTCTGGAAAATCTTCCAACAAAGGAGAAGCAGGTCCCTCCTGGTTCTGCTTCCAACTTTCCTGGACTTTAACACCACGACCTTCAGTGGGTGCATCCCTTCTTCCTATTTTCCAGTTTCTTTTTTGTGTGTTGTCTTCCCCCTTTAGAATATAAGTGCCTAAGGGGGCAGCTGGGTGGCTCAGTGGATTGAGAGCCAGGCCTAGAGACAGGAGGTCCTAGGTTCAAATCTGGCCTCAGACACTTTCCAGCTGTGTGACCCTGGGCAAGTCACTTGACCCCCATTGCCTAGCCCTTACCACTCTTCTGCCTTGGAGTCCAAGATGGAAGGTAAGGGTTTAAAAAAAAAATAGAATATAAGTGCCTTAAGAGAGCTTTCTTATGTACGAGTATCCTAAGTTCTTAATAATAATAATAACAGATGCTCCCTGCTTCTCCTTTGTATTTCCCTTGGACCTTTAGCCTTCTTCCATCTTCAGTCACCACCACAAAAGCCCAATATTTCATGTCTGTTTTGTAATTTTTCTCATAAAATTTTTGACCATATTAGAGACATTTGTGACAAAAAAGAGCTGGTACAGATCATCACAACATTATTCTTTGCAGCATTATTGATTAAATGTTCCGTGTTGATGAAGGCAGGGCTGCTAGGTGGTGCAGTTGATAGTGTACTGTGCTGAAAGTCAAGAAGACTCCTCTTCCTGAGTTCAAATCTGAGCACAGACACTGACTAGGTTTGTGACCCCAGGCACATCACTTAGTCCAATTTGCCTCATCTGTCAAATGAGCTAGAAAAGGAAATGGCAAACCGTTTCAGTACCTCTGTCAAGAAAACCCCAATTGAGGTTGTGTGGAGTTAGAAATTAGTGTGTTATTCTTGTTATTAATGGTTATTAATATCTCCAAAAAGTTAGTAAAAGCTGGTCCCCCACCTCCATCCTTACAAAGGCTATAAAGCCTCAAGTGAGTTTACCCTGGGGCAGGAGTCCTGATCCTGAAAGTACTTCATAATCAGATCTTAAGTACCAATCTTGAGCACCCTTTTGTTATAGAAGTCTCTTCCATTATGTCAAGGCTTCTTCCTTGTAGTCAAGCTTAATGGCTTTGCATAATATTCCCGCCCTTTATTTCTGGATTAAAATCTTTGTCTCCAATCCTTGATCATTTCTTTAAAATGTTAAAATGCTGGAATATACTCACAGTAAAACTTTTCCAACTTCTTGAAGATGTTAATTAGTTTGATTGTGTTCATTGAAAAGTCATGGTAAAGCTATTCAACATTCTGTTTCCTACCATTGTAAAAATGATATAATCCCTTCTGGGTGGCTTAATTGCATCAGGATTCTCCTATAAATAAGAAAATTTTTTTCTGGTGAATTTTTGGGCAGTTGTCTAGGTCAATTGCTTGAGGCAGTTCCCCCTCTATTTCTTTTTCTCTCAATAAAGCATTATATTTTAAATGATGGTTTCCCCTAGTCATATTTTTTCTTATAGCGGTTAAAGAGAGTGTACCTTGACATTTTTGAGGTCCCCCCAACTTCCATTCTGTACCCGATTATAGAGAGTGGGATTCAAACTTAAAAACAACAACAGCAAATGATGAAGGCAATGGAGCTTAGGGTGGTCCTATTCTTTTGGTCATTAGCAATGAGCTCTATGTCTTTGTGTTGGAAGACTGACATGCAGAATAAATGGTGCGATTTGTATTTACTAGATTCCAGTTATTGCTGACCGATGCTGAGTTAGAAGGGCCGCAGCTTTGAGGAGGGAGCATATGGATTTACTGAGGTCAGTTGGTACAGAAAAAAGAAAAGAAAAAGGCAAATCCTGGGGAATACTTTCCTAAAGAGACACATAGTGTGAATGGGAAGAGTGAGTCCCAATTTTAAGTGTAATGATAATAAGGCACACATGTAGGGAACGTGCATGGCAATGAAGTATTTCAGTTCCGGCTATCCTATGCCCTTTGTCACTTCAGAGAGTTCTTGGGAAATTCTGTTGGGTACAGCTCTCACTCAGTTGGGATCTCAGGGTCTGCTCCTTCCTTGAGTACATATTTCTCTCCACTAGAAGGGTTCACATTCCCTAAAGCTTTCTCGGATTATCTTTCCTGGTCCATCCATTCTCAGGGTGTCTTTCTGGTCCCAACTAGATGTTTTATCTTCTACTGGTCCAGTCTCTCTGATGATATCATGGAATGGGGGAAGGAGAAAAAAATCCCCTTCTCGTAGCTCCTATACCCGATTTCTTCCCAGGGTCCTTGTTTTCTAATTCATTGTCCTGGTATTTGGCTACATCTGGCTCCAACTCCTGAAATGGCATTGCATTAAGCTGCTAAAATTCCTCTATTTAAAGTCCCCAGGAACAAGGCTAGCCCTCTTGTAGAGTCAATTATACCTTTCTTTCAAGATCCAGAGAACTTTATACTTCATAAAGGAATGACAGGGTATTGGCACATCTTATTTACACAAGAAGAGTTATCATTCTACCTGATACCTTATGATTATATTCTGGGCCTTTTGTGGCTAAATTAGTTGAAGGTAGAGAAGAGAAGAGAATGACGGTAGAAGCCTTTTCCTTATGGTTTACTAAATTATTTCAATACAAAAGGAAACTGACAAAAATGCATTGCAAAATGTGGATCATGATTAAGAAATTAAAGAGATCAAAGTCTTATATATTCCTCAGAAACTTCATGCTTACAAGTTAGAAATATTTTCTTCAAAAAGAGTCAGAAGAGGGCAGCTAGACTGCACAATGGATAGAGATCCAGGCCTGGAGTCAGAAGACCTGGGTTCAAATATGACCTTGACACTGCTTAACTGTGTGACCCTGGGTAAGTCACTTAACCCTATTGCCTAACCCTTGCCTAGAATTGATACTAAGACACAAAATAAGAGTTATAAAAGGAAGAGCCAGCAAGTGACACCTTTGGTGAAAATGGAACATTAGGAGAGTAAATTAAATTGACCATATCTTAACAGAAAATGACTTATTACCCAAATAAGAGTCATTTTATAATCATTTGGGTCTGGTTATAGTATGAACTAGTCAGAGGAAAATATGAATTCAAAAGTTAATCAAAGGAACACATAAAGATTAAAAAGAAGAGATTGCATGCAATAATAATAGCTCCAAACTGGTATGTTTATTTATTTATTTGTCTGCTAATTCATTCATTTATTTATTTATTCATTTATTCATTCTTTTAAAACCTTACCTTCTGGTTCCAAGGCAGAAGAGTGGTAAGGGCTAGGCAATGGGAGTCAAGTGACTTGCCCAGGGTCACATAGCTAAGAAGTGTCTGAGACCAGATTTGAACCTAGGGCCTCCCATCTCTAGGCCTGATTCTCAATCCACTGAGCCACCTAGCTGCTCCCAAACCTGGTATATTTAAATAAACTCTTGGCTATGGAAAATTAGAAATGGAAACAAACAAAAAATGGTTGTGATTATCAAAATTTCTTAAAGAAGCTGAAATGATGTAATTTAAAGATAATAATAGCTAATCTTTAGAAATTATTTTAAAGTTTGCAAAACACTTTATATAATTTTTCATGTAAGCCTTGTAATTTTACTGCAAGGTGGGTAATACAGATATTAATTTCTCCATTTTACCAAGAAGGAAACTGAGTACAGGAGATTATAACCTGCCTGTAATTGAGTTCATTTCAATGAGTGCTATTCCTTTTATTAATGCCTTTTGTTTTCACATCACATTCATTTCCAAATATGTCCTTTCTGATGTAGTTTGTCATGGGGGGGTGGGGAGGAAGCTGCCTCTGAGCTAGAAAAACCTGGCCCTGCATAAAGTAATCCCACCTCCAACAACGATGACTGTGTGCCTCTGGGCAAGGCACTTAACTTCTCAGAGCTCCAGGCAAATCTCTAAGTATAAGTTTCAAACTTGGACTGGTGAAGGGAATCTCCTCATCTGGGAGATCCCTATATGAGTCTAGTCATTAAACCTTCTACATGTCCTAATCAGGGAGCCCTCCCATATAACAAATATTTAAATAAGAAAGAAAAAAAAGCAGTTGAGCAAACTAAACAAAAATAAACTTTCTTGTGCTCCTCATCTTTGAGATAGATATTTCCATGTCACTTTAGGATTGCCTCTTCTCTCCATTCCATCCTCTTTGACCAGCCTTAATCTGTTTTCCTTCATTTATTATTAAATTAACTTGTTCCTTTCATCCTTCCCCCCTTCCAAATTATAGGCATTATTCATTAATCCAAGGGACCACAATTAATGAAGATATGACAGTTACAGATGTAATGTAACAGTCCTATGCCCCGATACTTTTTTCAGTTGGGAACTGTCATTGATTGACTCACTGAATCATAGGTATAACATAGGTACAAACAACTTAACAATTTCAGAAGTGAAATTCTTTAAACTGTTCATTGAAATTAGGTACTACATAGAAACTGTATTCCAGCAGTAGGACAGCCTAGTGGTGAAGTAGTTCCCACTAAGCTTTGAAAGAGAATCACTCTTCAGAGAGGGTAATAAGGGGCAGAAGAGAGAACATTTGTATTCTTCCCTGCCTCCCCCTTATCAAAGTATGACTTCATGAATTTCAACAAGACAGACTTCCAGTTGCTCTTCAGTGGCTGCACAATCTACATCGGGAAGGAAAGGCTAATGACCCACTGAGGAAAGGAAGCTTTAGGATTCTATGAGCCCAGCAGAGGACTGGACAAAGGGAGAAAAAGACTTCTAGGAGAAAGGACCGGAGTCACCCTTTGGGTACTTTCCCCAGGAATAGAAATATAAGGGGGAGAAGAATGTCTTTGGTGTTGGAAAACTGTTTAGTACTGACCATTCTCATTATACAGTTTCAGTAAGTACTCATTTCTAATAGATAATTAACTAGGGCTGGCTAATTGATGATCAGAGGGGAAAGCACACTCAGGAACTTAGAAGCAATACTAGAAAACCCTTCGGCCCCTGGCATTTTCTCTAGAACCTTGAGAAAAGTACTCAGTCACCAGCTAGGGACTCAGTGGTCCAATGTGAATGGGAGTTGGGGAAGAAGCCCCAGCCTCTGCCCTTATGAACAATCCTCTCTTATGATATTCCCCTTGGATGATTGCATTGAGGTAAGGGAACTAGGGCAGCTAAGTGGTGCAGCAGATAGAGCACCTGGTCTGGAGTCTATCTGGCTTCAGGTATTTACTAGCTGTGTGACCCTGGGCAAGTCACTTAATCCTGTTTTCCTCAGTTTTCTCATCTATAGAAGTGATCTGGAGAAGGAAATGGCAAACTACTTTATTATCTTTATCAAGAAAACCCCAAATTGGGTCATGAAGAGTCAATTAGGACTGAACAACAAGAAGTAACTAATCACAACTGTAAAATGCCTATTGTTTTCATTCATTCATTAATTTATTTTTTGTTTTTTATTATATATTAATTTAAATTAATTTTTATATTTTTATTTATTTTATTTATTTTTATTTCTATTATATTTATAATATATATTGCTTTTTATTATATATTAATATATTATTAATTATTTACTAAATATTATTTATTTTTAAACCTTCTGTCTTGGAGTCAATACTGTGTATTGGCTCCAAGGCAGAAGAGTGGTAAGGGCTAACTAGGCAACGGGGGTCAAGTGACTTGCCCAGGGTCACACAGCTGGGAAGTATCTGAGGCCAGATTTGAACCTAGAACCTCCCATCTCTAGGCCTGGCTCTCAATCCACTGCTGCCCTCATGCCTATTGTTTTTAAGTACTTGTCTTGGTAATAAAACTCTTTTCTTATTGGTTTTGCATAGAGACATTAAGATACTCTAAGGTTTTCTCTGCCTTCTACCAATTATTCAGACTTCTCTAAAGTCTTAAATGTCTTGAATAAAGAAATCCTCTATCCAATTAGTTGTAGACAGATATGTGCGGATAAATGTTTAACAACCAGCTCATCAGGAGAAAGAAATATATGCTCAAGAACACTTTAAAATTTAATCTGTATTATTATTTTCTCCATCATGTTTGTAAATCTAGAGAATCAATAAAACAAATCAAATTCTGATTTGTAGACTAAAAATTTCTAAGGTTTAAAAGCTAACACTGAAAATTTAATTATCAACTATTTGTTTGAGCTGATTCTGGCATAGCCCTGGGCTAGGCAATTAGGGTTAAGTGATTTTTCCAGAATCACATAACTAGGAAGAGTCAGAGGCCAGATTTGAACTGAGGCCCTCCCTACTCCAGTTCTGGTTCTAGATCCACTGAGCCACCTAGCTACCTCTTCTTCAGTCTCTTGCAATAGCTTTCTAAGTGGAACCTCTAGTTTGAGACTATCTGTGTCTAAGCCTTCTCCAAAGCTTCCAAAGTGATATTCCTACATATATATATGCATATATATATATGTTCCCTATATATATTCCAATATATATTCCCAATTACATAAGAAAGTTTTTAATATTTCATTTTATTCACATTTTGAGTTCTAAATTCTCTTTCTCCTCCACCATCCCCAGTGGTAAGTAATCTAATATAGGTTATAATACATGTACTATCATACAAGACATATTTCCATTTTCATCATGTTGAGAAAGACACATTACACATAAAAAGAAGAAACTCGTGAATGAAATAAAGTGAAAAAAAGTGAAAAATAAAGTGAAAAGTTTGCATTTATACTTCATCAATTCCTTCTGTAGCTGTGGATTTTTCATTATGGGTCCCTTGGAGTTGTCTTGGATCTTTGCATTGCTGACAATAATTAAGCCATTCATAACTGATCATTGTATAATATTGTTGTTACTGTGTACAGTGTTCTCCTGATTCTCTTAACTTCATTTTGCATCAGTTAGTTTATCTAACTCTTTCCTGGATTTTTTGTGATCAGTCTGTTCATCATTTCTTATGGCACAATAATATTACATCACAATCATATGCCAGAATATATTCGGCCATTTCCCCATGGATGGACAGCCCCATAGTTTCTAATTCTTTACCACCACAAAAAGAACTGCTAAAAATATTTTTGTACAAATAGGTCCTTTTTCCCTTCCTTTGATCTCTTTGGGATACAAAATGATATTCCTAAAGCCTATCTGGCCATATCACACCTCCACGGAAGAAGCTTCCTTGGTTCCAGATAATCTTTAGGATGGAGTATGAAGTCCTTTAGTACTGAGAGCTTTTCATTGTCTGATTCCAGTGTCTCCAGACTTATTTCATATTTCTCCTTTGTCACACTTTTAATTTGCAGCCTACCTGGAGTACTTGCCCTACCTTGAAAAGGCATTCCATCACCCTGGATGATTCAGCATGAGCTACTTCCCATACCTGGGAAAGGTCTTCTCATGTCTGCTTTTTCACAAGATTTAGTTCAATTCAGAGTTCAAGTTGAATATCATCTCCTCTAAGAGGCCTTTCTGATTGTTCTTGTTCCTCTGTAGGCATCATGACATCTTTAAAATGCAGTCAGAAAGAAAGGCTTGCTCTCACATCCCAGCTCTGCTACTTAATTGCTTTGCAACCATGGACAAGTCCCAATGGATGGATGTCTCTGAGCCTTACTGGTTAGTTAATTTGGAGAGGAAGCCTGATATCTCTTAATTTTCAGTACAACATTCCACCTTCTATCATTGTATAATTTGAACTGAATTTTTACGTATATGATGAGAATTATAGAATGTGAGAATTGGGACGGTCCTTAGCAGCAATCTAGCCTAACAAATACATGAAAGGAATCCCGCCTGTAACATACCAGAGTGGTCATTCAACCTCAGCTTAAGGATCTTTCTCCAAAGAAGGGAAACTCATCACTTCTCTAGGGATTGAATTGTACTTTTGAACAGTTCTAATTATTAAGAAGCTTTTCTTGACATCAACTCTAAATTGGTTTCTTTACAACTTCTCCCCATGGCTCCTGGTTCTGCCTATGGGTCCCAAAAGAGCAAGTCCAACCCTCCTTACATATGACAGTCCTTCAAATATCTAGTCAGCTATCATTTTCCCTCGGAATCTTCTTGAAGCTTAATATTCCTTCAACTAATCCTCATGTGAAAGGCTGAATTATTAACTGATTTATTATGACCTAACAATGAGGGGGTCCCTCCTGGAGGGAGGAGGCCATAAGGTTCTCTCTTCATTCTTGTTTTCTATCAATGGATCCACAGCACTATGCTTGTCTAGGATAGGTTTGGTTACAGACAGTCTTAGCCTTGGGGCATCCCCAGTTTATGGGTGAAAGAAGTTGTAAAGGGATCTTTTAGGGTCGGGGTTATATCCAGTTCTTTGGATATTGGTAGGAAAGAACACATTGGCAGTAATCAGGGAGGAAGGCATCAATTATACTTTAAAAAGGTACAAATGGAGGCACAGTGCGGTTAGGGGATGGGGTGGTGGGAGACAGGTAGCATGGAGGAGAGAGAGAGGGGCACAGAGAGTCACTCACATAACTGAGGATTGGAGTGGCGTTGTTTGGGCAACATGGCCCTGTAGCAGGCAGAGGAATGCTAGGACAAGAGCTTGGGAGTTCTGTTTTTATAGGGTCTTGGTGTTGAAAAACTAACTAATTCTGGTGATGCCACTGTAAGGTGAGTTCAGTAATATATCTGCAACATCTCAAAGTTATCCATGGCAATTTTCCATAATGTTTTGCTGGTCTTCTGGACAGGTCTGGAGCTTATCAAGGGCAGTTCATGGATTTTTTAGCTCATTGCCTCAGGATGTGGCCCCATTTCATTTAGGGAGCAGTTGAAAATGAATTCTCGGCTCCCCAAATGTATGGAACAGTTTGCAAGTGACTGTTAAACTTCCCTAATTTTTTAGGTAGTTTATAAGTGACTTCTATTCCCCTTTGAAATCCTTCGTCCTATTATTGTTGCCTTATACGGACTACTTATTTACTTACTATGCTAACTTGGGGGCAGGGGAGAGATGATCTGCAAGACCAGAACAAAATACAATTTCAACTTAAGAGCCTTGGGTACGTGTCAACATCCTGGTTGCTTTCCTCAGGATATTCTCTAGTTTAGCAATATCCTTCTTAAACCAGTTGATAGAACTGAACAATTAAACCTCAAGATGAGGTATGATGAGGATAAAATAGAGTGGATCTATCACCCCCTTCTTCCTAGAAATGTTATCTCCTAGTGCAGCCCAAGATGACATTACTTTTTCTGGCTGTCACATTTCACTGAAGAGTCTTTGAACTTACATTCCACTAAACCTTCCCAGATCTTTCTTAAAACAACTGCAGGGAGGTCCTAGGTTCAAATCTGGCCTCAGACACTTCCCAGCTGTGTGACCCTGGGCAAGTCACTTGACCCCCATTGCCTAGCCCTTACCACTCTTCTGCCTTGGAGCCAATACACAGTATTGACTCCAAGACAGAAGGTAAGGGTTTAAAAAAAAAAAACAACTGCAGTTCAACCAGGCTTCATCTTGAAATTGTGAAGCTAATTTTTTGTTCCCCAGTGTAAATTTCATCTTAATCGATTGAGCTCAATGCTTTAGCCTGTCCAGATCCTTTGGGAGGCTAATTCTGTCATCTAGAGTGTTAGCTCTCACTCCCAGCTTTGTAACATTTTCAGATTTGCTAAGGTAGCCATTTATGTTATTATCCAAGTCACTGATAAAAATGCTAAAGAGCACGAGCCTCCCATATATCCGTGGAGCATCCGTTGGTGCAGTAATTCTTATACTTTTTGGTTTCAGGACATCTTTATACTCTTTAAAAATGGGGTCATGAAGAGTGAGACATGTTTGAAAAACAACAACAACAATTCCATAAAGGGGAAGATATTTGGACTACACTTTTTGAACTGCTGCACTGGGACACCTCTTGATATATTGATATTGTACCATTAACATCTACTCTTTGAATCTGGCCAACCCATTTGGTTCTGAGCCCATCTCCTTGCATTCTCACTGAATCCTTATCTTTCCTACAAGAATAGTAGGAGATTTCTTTTTAAATCAAAATTTCTTCTACAATCTCAGTAGATTCTTATCTATAGCATTTTCCTTATTTTCTAGTTTAGTGATCAGTTGTAGTGAGTACAGGTGGTCTTGCCTGACACTAGACAGCCAAGGAACAGATAGGCAAGGAGTTCTGGTATTAGTGTGGGTTTGGGGCAGAGTAATCCTCCTGCCAAGTTCCCATTAGGCAAGTTGTTAAAAGATTGGGACAAGGAAAAGCTGCCAACTTTTGGAATGTCCAAGATCTGAAAAGTAGAGCACAATTTGGACTGGACTTTACTTGGATAGTCGTGGAAAATAAATTTGGCCAGATTAGCATGGAAATTTTGAACTTGCAGAGTTGTGTTTTATTTTGTGTAATGTCAAGAATATTGTAAGCAAGTCTATGTTTGGTGTCTTGGTAAATCCAAACTGACTTTTCCTGTGGCCTCAGCAAAAGGGAAAAGAGAAGAAAGCGTGAAAACTTTTCTGCAGAATTTTCAAAGCTTTCAGAAAGGCGATCCTCCCCCCCTTCTTTCTGTCTCTGTCTCTCTCTTACCTTTCTTCTTCTGGTAAGCAGTTGGGGAGGCAGACAAAACACTCCGATAAGAAGGAAGGGAATCTTCATTCCTAGTCTATAGAAATTTGTGCCATTTTATAACCTAGAGACAAAAATTTATAACTGAACTGTAATACTTTTACAATAGAGTTCCAAATGTTTTTGGCTGTTCAACATCAGTGGATTTTGGAGGTTTGCAGATTAAAGTTAGTGCAGACAACCTCTCTCCCCTTCATGGAGGGCAGTGAATCCAAACTACTATAGAATAAAAAGAAATGGAGTTAGTTCAAAACGATCTAACTGAATTTAATTGTTTCAGTAAAGTAGTAGTTAAGCCACGTAAATTGGAATAGATTATGCAGCTCCAGAAGTATAAACCAACTTAATAACAATAGACAGATTAAAAGATTTCATTTTGCCTTGGGGATTAATAGGCTATATGGATATCTGTCAGTATGGAGACACAGTAGCCAGATTTTTCTAGGGGTTTTGAGTCAATATCATGTACTTAATGTATGTGTAAGAATATGACTAAATGAAGGACAAACAAAATGTTCTTATACACGCTCCTTACTAATTTCGGTTTTGAAAAGACTACATTCCCCAGTATGTCCTAGGGCTCCCTCCCACTTACCTCCTGGCATGGGATTGGTCTATGAGTGGACCAATCCCATGCTAGGGAGGGAACAACCCCCCCCCCACTTCCTGGTATGGGATTGGTCTATATGAGGACCAATCCCAAGCTAGGGAGGGAACACCCCCCCCACTTCCTGGTATGGGATTGGTCTATATGAAGACCAATCCTGTGAAGACCAATCCTGCACAGGGAAGGGACCTTTGAATCAGAAATCAGTTTGAGGCTAATGGAACTCTGGTTTTTCTTTAAAAACAGTTTTGTTAGATCAAAGATAAAGCTAGTTCCTCCTTCCCATTCTTCCTTCTTCTCTCTCTTCTTCCACCTCCTCCTTCCCTTCAGACCACCCTGGAGCTGAGCTTTTTCTCTACCAGATCCCCCAGGGATCTTCACTGAGAGCCACAGCTGAGCTCCTTTTCTGCCATCCAGCTGATCTCTCTCTCTCCCTCCTTTCCCCCTCTCTCTTCCTCCTTTTCCCTCCTCCAGCCTAGCCTCTCCAACATATCTCTCTCTCCCTCCCTTCTTTCTCCTCTTAACCTATCTTCAGACCCCCCACTGAGAGCCACCACTGTGCTCTTTTCCCTCCATCTTCTCCTCCCCCTTCCCTCCTCCAGCCTAGCTTCTCCAGCTGCCCTCTTCCCCTCCAGCTAGCCTTCTCCTCCATCCTAGCTCTTTTCCCCACTGTCAGACCCCCTGCTGAGCCAAGCTTTTTTTTTTTTTGCCCACCAAATCCTCCAGTTGACCCCCTCTCTCTTTGCTTTCCCACCAGCCTCCTTCCCCTTCACTGCCACCTTTTTCTCTTCCCTACTACCACTGCCACCCTCCCTGCACTTCTGAGATCTGGATCTCCCTTGAGTATCCCAGATCTGGCACTCTCCATCTTTTTTTCCTTCTTTCCACCTACCTCCTGCTTTTTGCTACTACTTCTCTTTCTCTCTCTCTTCCTGCCTTTCCCCCACTCAGCCTCTCCACTCAGGGGATTAGCCAAGGCCCCCATTGCTTCCCCCACCCCCAACTTTATCCCTCCTGCCTGGGCTCCCTGCTCCTGCTCCTGTCTGATCCCTGCCCAGCCTGGAGCCTCTGCTTGCCTGACAATGAACCCTCTGCTGAGAGTTCCTCAGATACAGGTACAGTTTACATCCTACATCCCCTAACACAGAGGCCCCTGTTTCTTCTCCCACTCACATGGATTTTTCAAACTCCCCCCCCACCCCACCCCCACCTCCAAGTTCCTGCTCAATCCTATCTCTGGGCTCCTGCCTGGGGATGGTTTGCACTTTCACTTGCTGTTTTCCCTTTTTTGTTCAGTTCTGGCTGAAAGTAAAATGCAGAGTTGCAGACTATATTGGCAACCTTGACGGACAGCTTTTTGTCCCCAGGGGCTTTTGAAAACCTTAGGGGTTCAGACTAGCTTTTTCTTTTACTAATATTAGGAGATTTTATTTTACTGAACCTCAACAATAAATGGCAGATAGTCACCTTGCAGATCCAAATACAGGCCCAACTGGTGGTTTTAAAGAGATCCTTGCCTGGTCTCCAGATACAACAGGAAGATCCCTCTACACCTATACCTCAGAGGGAAAATCCTTCCCTCTGGGAATTCCGCAGGTGGAATTTCTCCTCTCTTGGTTTGTACAGCTCCTGGCCACCCTGTCCTCCCCTGTCCCTTCTCCCAGTGACCCGCCCTCTCCTGCCCCTTGTCCTAGCCCTGCCCATCCCTAGACCCAGCTCCTCTTTCTCCCTATTCTCCCACCCCTCCCCTTACTCTCAGTATCGACACAAACATTCTCAAAAAAGACTAGGACCATGAATGAATTATATGAATATCTTTTCCCCTTAAGGGAAGTGCCCACATTACAGACAAATGGAAATGTGGTGACCTGTAAAAATGGAGATTTTTATAAAACATTGGAGTCTGAAAAGTCTTAAAAAATATAACCTCCAGTCTCTTTAAAGTTCATTTTTGTGTTTTTTTTAATCCGTTGAGATTCCTTTTGTCAATGCTGTAGAATTTCCCATATCAAGGAAGAACGTGGGTTTTAGGAATCTCAAACTGGGCAGGCCCAAATAGCAAAGAGTTTCAGGGAGATGAATTTCTCCCCTGAATCTCAGGTAAAATAAGTAAAACAATTAGTGCAGTCACAAAACATCCTTTGAAATAGGCAATGCACTGTTCTCTCATAGAATACACCATACTTGTAATCAACTTCCTGTTTGGAAAAATCTCTGCCTTCACCACTCCCAATACTCCTGCCCACCCACATTCTGGCCTTATCCTGACTCCTCCAGGTTCCCACCCCAGCACATATTCCTACCCCCTCTTGTCCCTCTGTGGGCAGCCTCCCAGATCAGGAGAGCCCTTGGTAGGATCCTTCCACTCTTTGTTCTTGCCCCAGACTAACCTCATTCTTCCTCAAGGTAAATGCATATCTGAGCTCTAGCTTCCACCTCTCCTGCCCAGAAGATGGTGTGTGTGTATGTGTGTGTGTGTGTGTGTGTGTGTGTATTGAACTCCAACTGCTAGGGCTATAGACTCAGTCTTCCAGTCAGTGTTCTTTCTACTGAGACCCTCTTCCTGAACCAAGCTGATCCCCATTCCAGGAGTTTGGACAGAACAGTGTTCTCCCTTTTTAGCCCTCCTGTGCCCCCAGTTTCTGTTACTCAGTCTTGCTGTCCAAAGCAACTTGTCTGGACTCAGCTGCTCTCTTGGTTGGGCCATGGGGTGGGTGGGTGGGGATTGCTGTTGTATTTCTCATTCAACAAACTGGTGCTTTCTTAAAAAAAAGTGATATAGTGAAAACTTCATGATACAGAGTCCATTTTATATATATATTTTAAATCCCATAATACAGTGAAGCCAAGAAAAGTGAACCACAATATAGGGAGGGACAACTGTATTGTACTAAATGTTAAATTAAAAAAAAATAGAAAAATAAATAAATAAAAATGAGCAAGTAAAGGAGAAAGAACCAAATTATGGATGATTGTTATGCAAACAGAGAAGTTGTCAGCTTAAACTGCTGTATTATTATTTTAAATTACAAAGTTTAAATTCCTTTTGAGAAAGAAATTTTAGGTTAAGAAACATACTACCTCTCTGAATCCAGAAAGTGAACTGTTTGGAGAAGACACCATGCCTCCACAGACAACATGCTGCACCAGAAGATCCAAAGTGAACTTTGGGCTGTGGCGATTTGAACTGTGTGGGGTTTGAATGCATTTGTTTTGTATGTATACTCTTATGCTGAAGGGGACTGCCCCCTTACTGGCTTTTTGTCAATGCGCCTAGCAATTATTGGTTTTGTTCTCTTTTCCTCTTATCCTCAAATTATTGTAATTTCCTAGCTGGTATGTTTACAAGACCCATTGGAGAGACTAGTCTTCCTTGGGCCTCAGGGGGAATGTAAAAATGGAGATTTTGAACCTTAGACTTCAGTCCCTAGAAGTCCTTGGTATTTCCCAGAATTACCCATCTCACCTGAGTCTCACCTGAGTCTCCACATAGGTGAGATCACAATTTGTATTTAACTGGCAGTAACACTTACAGGCTCTTCCATTGCAATGATGTAGCAAGCTTAGGGGTAAGCTAAATGTGGGGATTTTAAATGGGCTAATCAGCCATGGACACATGGTTTTTATTTTGTATCTTCCTTATTCCTTGATTTCTAATGATCCTTAATGAACCTCATAATTATAATATTTTTATTATTAGAAATATAAATTAATTTTTACAGACCTTAAGGTACCATATGCCTTTTACTCCCCAGAATATAAAAATATTTAAACAAAATGTCCCCTCATTTGAGGACAAACCAATTGTCATTGTGAAGACCCTGGACAATACATTCCATACATATGATCCTGTTTATCAGGGTATACAAAACTTGCTCCAGGCCTTTTTTTACTGAACTGGCAAAAGATAAAATTATTTCTACTGTTAATAGAGCTAGAGGAAGAAATGTGGTTCATTGACCAGAACATGACCCAAAATGGAATATAAATGATGAAGAGGAATATTTGCATCTATGCTGTACCAGGGAGATATTGGGAAAGGCAATGTAAGAATGCTCCAACAGGTGAGACACATGGACAAAATTTGAAAGCCTTAACCAATGGGAGGATGTCACCCTCCCAATTTATGGACAGACTTATTGAGCTGGGAGGAAAGTATGTAGACCTTAACCTCACTAAAGAAAGGGATGTATGGCAAAAAGGGAGGCAGTTTGTGAACAACTGCTTCAAAGTGTTCCAGGAATATTTTAAAATTAACTGCCCAAACTGACCTGATATGGACCTTAAGGAATTGTGCAGGGTTGCAGTGTACATATCAAAAGGCCATGAACAAAAAAAAATGTGGAAACAAATGATTTTGTAGCAGAATTATGGAAAGAACTAAAAACCTTAATGGAAAGACTTGATAAACAAGAGAAAGAAGGTCAAGCAGTGGCTATTGCCCCTTTGCAGAAATCCACACATCAATTGCTCATATGCAGTTCTGTGCAAAAAGGGGTCATATAATGATGAATTATAGGAATTAGAAACAAGAAATTCAGTATAATAATTTTAGAAATAATAACTTCAGAAATTACAACTATATAAATAATACCAATTATGGAAATAATACTCCACATCCAACTCCAAATCAGGTAAATGATAACTCACACCCAAATACCCAACAACAATATATCCAAAGTGGAGCTTATCCATGCTATACTCAGGATGGGACTGCCCCTGAGCCTAGCTCAGGGGCAAATACCCAATACCAAACCAAATACCCAAAGATCTTTATGAAGCTGTGAGGGGGGAAGGGCACAAGAATCAGAGGGTACAACCTTTGATTTCCCAGAGCCTGATGTCTTAATGCCAGAGACTGAAAAGGAATATGTCCCTTCTAACAAAATATTGCAAGTACCCAAAATACTTTTACCCCCCCAAAATAACAAAATCCTAACTTATCTTAGCTATTCCATCTACATAGATGCTAAGCTAAGAATGGGTTATAGGAAAATGGTTTAGGTAAGGGATTCACATAAACATAGGTTTACAAAACAAATCATGTAACAATTTTCAAATCATCTCAGCAATTCCACTAACATTATGAGTTTATTAATGTTTGTCATTGAAAAGATTCTCTTAGAAAGTTAAGCACTGGCTGATAAGCACAATGAAATATCCAAATCACTAGAAAATATTAATTTGGATCATTATTAAAGTTAACCCAATTTTGCAAATATGTATTTTTCTTAAGTAGCAAAAGCACTTCAAAATGACTTACAGTATTTGGAGCCTTACAATGAATAGGTCTTTTGAAGGGAAAATTTGTGGCTACAAATTTAAACTGTGTTGGTTAATCTATGTGAAGATTAAATTTAACTCTCCCCTGATTGTAAAAAAGAAATTAATTAACTCTCCTCTGATTGTGAAAATTAAATCAACTCCTCTGCCCATTTTTATATTTAATCACCAAAAGTGTAAATACTCTACTTACAGTTGAGTGAGGAGATCTGCCCATTTTTTAGATTTAATCACCAAAAGTATAACCACCCTACTTACAGTTGAGTGGGGGAGATCTGCATTTTTTAAATTTAATCACCAAAGGTGTAAAACCTCATTCACCCTTGGTCTGTGACCCATGTGTGCAATAGTGGGTGATGAATCAGAATCAACTTGCTGCCCCCTGGGTAATCCTAAACAAGGTTTAGACTATGATTTGTCCATGTAAAAATTAGGGGAAGGCACAGGAAGTGATGCAAAAGAATGCATCTTTAAAAGGGAATTACAACTTCCTGAGTGCAGTTCTATTTGGATTTCTACTTGGAGTTGAACTTCCTGTGAGAAGGGGGTTCTTCATTCTTTGGAGTGGAGATTGAAGAATCTGCTGACTGGACCTGAGACCCTGTTCCTAGTGAGACTGTCCTTAAATCTCTCCTTTTGGACTGACATGTGGTGAGTGAAAAAGCTGACTCCTTTCCTGGGTTTTCTGAAAAGACTAACCTCAGGAGAGACCTATCCTCTTGAGAGAGGCTCCCTGTATCCCCAGGTCCTCAGCTACAAGGACCAAGGCCTCTCTGGTTAAGGAATAAACTCCCTTGCCTGGTTTTGAGCCAGGAGTCAGAGTAAATTACTTTGTGCTTAGACTAGATATCTTACCCTATCCTTTCTCTGATTTCCTACTTCATTCTTTCTATATTTTGTAAATAAATCCCTTTGGAATAAATTAAATTCCTAGCAACACTATTTTATAATAATACAGCCAAACCTTTTTATAATATAAGCCCCCTCTCCCCCTTATATCTATAATATTGCTATTATATTATGTCATTTATCACTATTGTATTTTTTGCTGTTGGATATGTATATTCTGTTCCACTGTTTTAGTTGAACCTGGGAAAATAGCTTTGTAAAAGTTTATGAATGAACTAGTTGGACAAAATTTGTAATCTTTTTTATTTGAATAAGTTTATTTAGTCAATTTAGAATATTATTCCTTGGTTACAATAATCACATTATTTCCCTCCCTCTCCTCCACGCACTCTTCCTGCAGTCAATGTGCAATTTCATTGGGTATTACTTGTGTCCTTGATCAGAACCTATTTCCATGTTGTTTACACTAGGATATTCATTTAGAGTCTAAATCCCCAACTATATCCCTTCGACCCATGTATTCAGGCTGTAATCTTTAGATAAGTTGATATATTGTGAATTTTGAGAATTTGGTACATTCTTTGAACATGTCTTACCCATTGCCTATTATTTTATTTTGAGAAAATCATTTGCACTCATACTGTGGATCCTGGCTAAGTTAAAAGGAAATATCCAATTCTTGGATAAGAAACCTTTGTATTCTATCTCTCCTTGGATGACACAGTATGTCTCTGTAATATACATATATATACATACATATATATATGAAACATTTTAAATTGTTTTTCCATGCATGTGCAATTTGAGTTTTCCAAAGCAAATGTCATCAATATTAAGAGAATTTTTTACCTTTACACTGGTGTAGGTTTAGTATGTCCATTAGCTCTAAATGTAACTGCCTACCCAACAGTCTTAGACTATTGAAACTGCCATTGACTCTTTAACTATTATGGGACTTTGCTTCATGAATGTGTCTGATTCAAGGAAAAGGGATAAAAAAAAGGAGGACAGACTTCACCTACACAGTGCCAAGGAAGCACAAACTTAACCTGAATGGTGCCAAAAGAGCACACAGGTCAAAAAAGAAATCTATCCAGGTAGAATTGATGAAATTCTGCTCCAATATAAAAGTACTTGAACTGTGTGTGAGGCTAGAGGTTGAGGTGCTTGACCTATGTTAAGATGAAGGACTCCTTGTACCACACTCCTTGTGAAATATTTTATATCAAGTACCTAACAATTGGCTATTCTGGCTCCCCTATCCCTGAGAGATGATGAAAGATCAGACCAAGGAATAAAAATTAGTCCCTTTTTTCTCTTTCATACTGTGGCAATTTATTATAGATCTGGCTGTGGGTACATGCATGATTACTATTATGGGCTCATTGAACATAAATTACTCTGATTTCAGAACCCATTATAAAATTTTGAATTGGATATTTTATATTTCATCCAGTAATTATTTGGATTTTTGTGATATTTTTTGATTGTTTTATTTGGCAATGATTCATATGCTTCATCCCTCAGCCATGTATCCCTGTGTGATTTCTCTGTTTCTTTATATCCTCCTCAGGGGTTTGTGTTATTATTTCATAATGAAAAGTTTCTTATTTTAAAGTAATTTTAAGGTAATAAATTTGCTGCCTCCCAGAATCCACAAAGTGAACTCCTTGCACAGGATACTATGGAGATGCCTGCAGAGACCACATGCTGCTCTGAGAGATCCTAAGCAAAACAGATGTGCTAAATTCAGCTTTGGGGGGTGGTGGTGAATACATTTGTTTTTATATGTACTTTGTATGTTGTATCAAAGTGGATTGCCTCCTAGTTGGTTTTGTCCTTTTTCTCTTTTGTTTCCTTATTGTTCCCAAGTTATTGTATATTCCACTTTAAAAAAATGTATCTTTAGTTTAGTTATGTTTGAAATGTTCCATTGAATAGATTAGTCTCCCAAAGAACCACAGGGGGGAATGTGGGTTTTGAAAAAAGACTGCATTCCCTAGCATGCCCCAGGGTTCCATCCCACCTACTTCCCGGAGTGGGATTGGTCTATATAAAGACCAATCCTGCTCTGGGGAGGGACCTTTGAATCTGACTAGATTCAGGGTTTAGTGAGAGTAGGTTAATTTCAGGTGGAACTCCAGTGTTTTTCTTTGAATAAAAGTTTTTGTGAGATCAAAAAGATAGAGTTTTCTTTCAGCATTACACTAACTTGACATAAGCAAACATAATAGTAACTTAATCCTAAGCTATGATTAGTGAATTTTGTCTAGTTGAGGAAAAATTTCATGGGACTATAACCTGATATTATACTGAGTTTTGATTTCCAGTATGATTATCTGAATTATTATGAAGCCAACAGTTCACCATTCAAGGAGAATGCCATGTGGGCCCAAAAGAGACATGGCCTGGAACTTCTCTGTCCCTAGGACAAGTTGAGAAGACTCAGTTTCTCCCTGGTGTTATTTCCTTTCTAAACAGAAAAATTTTCCATCTGGTTAATTCAGAGGCTACATATAATACTCTATAAATGATATGGAATTTTGCTATCTGATTGGTTGTTATCAAGACTCTTGCCTGGAATCAAACAAATCAAACAAAAGAGCTAAGGGAGTTTCCCCCATTATAATTTGTGTCAAATCAATCTGTGCCTTTGAAAGGACAGTCTTGATATTATTTTAACCATGTCCTTTTTTCCTTTTCCAGCACATTTCTATAATAAGAATAAGTAAACAGAGAAGGTTTTGTTGTTATAATATTACTTTTATTAATAAACACTGAAATATCTGAGTTACTATAATAGGATGCAAGCATAGATGTTCTTGCTATTTATTATAATCTGAATTTGTGGTCAACTCTATATTGAACGCAAGTAAATAAACAAGTTCTTTCACTTGCCATTCCCTTGCTAATAGATCATGTATAAGATTAGTGTTGAAGTAGTATTCCTTCAAGATATGAGGATATGTATACATATATATGTGTGTGTATATATATTCTCAAAAAGGGAGGATAAGACAAAGATGTAAAATTTTTAAATTTAATAAAGTAATAAACTTTGAGAAAGCAACAAGATTCAACTTTTAGACATCTAAGAATTACAGTTGACTTCCAAATTAGTCTAATTGGAAATATAGAGTTGAGCATGCTTTAGTAATAAGTTCCCAAAATTGGATTGATGTTTTTACATATAAAATTTTATTAATAATCACAAAGAATGTCAAGTCGTATATATTCTTCCTTGTTTAAAGTGTTTACATGATAATATTAAGGGGTGGAAGGGCTCATTTTCTAAGACAGGGCCTTTTTCTTAAGTCTAAGTCAGGTACAGAGTTTGGGTAAAGATACAAAGTGTAAGTGGCATGTAAAAAACTGAAATTCTATTGTCAATAGGGCTTAGCTATACAGTTGAGTTAGTTCTTGCCACATGCAGGAAAACCAAATTTGGAATGTTGTACCAAAAATTGTCTTGTTACGGGCAAATTTTAACAGAATTACCTAGGAATCTCTGCAACTGATTTGGAACCAGAGAAGCAGATCAGAGCTACCCAGAGAACAAGGCCTATTCCAGAATGTCCAAGGGAGATATTTTCAGGGACCAGACAACTACATGGGCCATCTTGGATTCACGATGAAATGTGCTGATGATATTGATGTTGGAAATGGGCTACCAAATTACCAGGAGATTTTTTTTACTTAATATCAATGATCATTATCATAATACTCTGTTGTTTTTTTTTAATTTAGTTTTATGGTTTTTGTTTCCTGAATTTTCTCATTGACCTTGGTGATAAGTAAATTAATCTGTAACCTGACCTTATAAAGCCTACTTATTTAACAGGATTTGTCTCCTTAAGGAATAGATGAGATTATGACTGCTTAACTATGTTAATTTTTGTGAAGAGAGGAAATGCAAACTTATGATTTTTGTAATGCCGGTGACCACAGCATTATTGCTTCTTATTGCATGTTTAAGTTCTCTAGTTTATAGCCATTAATGTCTACTTAAATTGATTTGGCACAAGCTGCAGAGATCAGGAGGATGTAGTTGAAGCTAGAGGAGCAGCATAGGTCTGTTTGTGGTGCTGTTCCATGAAGATAGCAAGCACTAAAGCCAGGATTGTGCAGAGTCAGGCCACTGGGCAAAATATGGTTTGAATGTTGCCCACATTTCAACCTTGCTTGATCTTTGGATACTATGTCAAGCCAGACTGCAGCAGAAAATGAGATCCACCCAAGTCCTGTTCTTATTGCCTGTAGACTAATCCATTCACCTGAGTGCTACTCACATTACTTGAGAACAAATCTGTCTACCAAGGAGGCAGTAAGGGAGGAGGAACTAAGAGGCTTTGATCCTACCTTCTCCTAAAAAAATGATTATCTTACCCTTGTATGTACTTTTTTTTTTTTTACCACTTTCAGTAAAAGCAGGCTAGCGCTTGGACTTGGTAGAGGGTCCACTCCAACTGCTTGATGATTATTTCCTGAGTTTGCCTTTAATTGACCAGGGTCAGGCCCAAACCACGATTTCTCTTTAAATTGTTGTCATTTGATATTTTTATGTCTGTTTCTTTTCATCTCTACTATTTTGGAAAGGGGTGAAATTCTTGATTTTTTTATTAATTCTTTGATTTTTTTCCCCAAAAAAAGTAAAATGTAAAAGGGTTCCAAGTAAATTTCCTTTTCTTTCTCTGTGTGCATGTGTGTTTTTGTGTTTCTTTGATCTTTTTTGTAAAGTTATTAAGGAGCTAAGCTGTTTAATTGCTTTTCATTCTGTCTTCCTTCCAGAAGTGTACCCAGTTATGCAACTTAAGGCAATTAATGAGCATTTATGAAGCACCTACTGTGTGGTAAGGATGGACAATGGCAGCTTCCTTCTATTTTTCCTGCTTCATCCTGGATTCAAACAGAATAGCTCATGATCAGACTAGACATCCTGAGTTCCCTTGCTTAAGTGCTGTACCCACCCATTTGAAAAAAATCATAAACTGGTGAAATTACCATAATAGATTTTATTTTTGGAATAGCCATGATAATAAAATAGTAAGAAAAATGCAATTTTAGTCAAATACTAATCACCTATAGTATACAAAGTATTATGATGTTTTCTGGGAGATACAAAATTTAGATAAGAAAATGGCATGCCATTTGTTTTTCTTGGTCACTTGTTTCTATCAGACTGCCTCTTTGTGACTCTGAATTTTTCTTGGCAAAAAGATCCTGGGGAGGTTTTACATTTCCTTCTCCAACTCATTTTACAGAAGAGGAAACTGAGTCAAATGGTGTTCAATGACTTGCATAGGGTCACACAGTGAGTGTCTAAGACCAGATTTGAAGTCAGAAAGATTCCCTCTTGACTCCAGACCTACCTTTTCTATGTCTGTTGAAATCCTGCTCATCCTTCATGGCCCCACTCAAGATGAGTCTTCCTGACTGCAGACCTGGCACTCTATCCACTGCAACACCTAGCTTGCAATAGCGCACTAATAAGACATACAAATATCTAAAATGCTAAATAATACGCAATAAGTGGATTAGAGGTTTAAGCAAAATGTCTTGTGAAATATGAGGTGGGGTGTGGAGGAGTAATCTTGTTTCTGACTTGGAGAATGAAGGCCAGCTTCACAGAGAAGATTCTGCTTTGTTTGGCTCAGCATATTTTTCTGAAGGCTTTTTTCTTCAGGGTATATAGGGAGAGGTGGAAGGACATGAAAACAAATGCTTTAAAATTTAAAAACCCTCTAAATGTGGTTTTTAAAAAGAGAAGTTGCATCTGAGTTGGGTAGAAATTTAGTGGTAGTGGTGTGAGGGCTGGCATGCCAAGAACAAGGAATAGAATTAGCAACACCCCAGAGGTGATCCAATTTTGCTGGAGATTAAGAAACATCATGGTAGATTGATCCAGCTATGTACTTTAAACTTTACTTAGATTTCAAATTGGGTACATCTGTGATAAGGAGCCTTTGAGAGATTTGAATAGATAGAGTGACCTAGAATCCCTGCCTAGAAGGGCTCCATATTCTTGGGATGTTTTTTTACCACAGGTCTCATAATTCCTAAAATTGCCTCAGGTATGAGGAATACCATAGTTTAAAAACTGACGCTTATTCCCTTGCTAAGAGTAGGGATGTCCTGATCCAATCATAAAGAATCTTTATTCCTTTCGTCATGAGTTTAGAGATGGGTTGAAAAGTAAAGAAATTTCTAAACCTAGCTAGGGCTGGAATCAGAAAGACTTGGGTTCAAATCTTGTCTCTGATACCAGATGTGTGCTGAAGAACAGCCACTTAATTTCTCTGACCCTCAGACACTCCCTAGCTCTGTGACCCCAGGCAAGTCATTTAACTCTGCTTCAGTTTCATCATCTGTAAAATGGGCTGGAGAAGAAAATGGCAAGCCACTCCAATCTCTTTACCAAGAAAACCCCAAATGGGGTTATGAAGTTGGACACACCTGAATAATGACTGAACAATGGTGAAGAAATTTAACAAAATAATATAACATGATGATTTACATTGGAAAATTCTACAGTAGAAAATAAGTTTGACATACTTTTCTGCAAACAAATCTACCATTAATTGGGAAAGTGAACAAACGCACAGATGGTACGTGATGGACACATGCCAAGGGGAATGCCTATGGAAGAAATCCAATGACCTTTCTTGCTGCTTGTCACTAGGTGAGACAACTTATTTGTGTTTCTTAGACTTACAGGGACTATTTTCTACAGGGCACATTGCTCCATCACTTTGTCATAATCTCCACCACCTCCAGGTTTTGTCTAATTTCTTGGCTTAAACTGTGCGAAGCTCTTTCAATAGGAATCGAAATCCATACTTTACGACCAGCAGAAAGTCTCCCCAGTTCTTCTCCCAGTGGAAAATCAATATGAATTGTGAAATATTTTTCCATTTAGTCCTTGGAAGAATAGCCTGATTCTAAGGTTGGGCTGAACCAGTTTCTCCCCTAGGCTATGAAATTGGGTTGAATCCTCCTTTCTTTTGTTAAAATATTTATTAAAGATAAAAGGACTCTTTAAAAGTCACTTTACCCATTTAAAAGATTAAGTGAAGTCTACAAGCTCTAGCCTCCATGTTGGAAAGAATGGTAGTCCAGCCACTTGGGAAGGAGAGAAAGGTTGGCATCCTTAAGACCTACTTCTTCTTGTGTTGAAGTAATGAGGGAGGAGTTCGATTCTCTAGGGACGCCTGCTCAGGGGCTATTACCAATCAAAGATGTCTTGGGATGGCCAGGAGAAATACCAGTAAATCACAAGGTATATAAGATGCGCACCAGAGGAGTTCTTTCTCTTCTGCCCCTCTCTTTTGCCACTAGAGCTCTTTGACCCCACACACTACTGTTGGTTCCTGTCTGAATTGTGGAAGGAGTTTAAATTGTCTTGAGTGATCAATTCATAAATTAACTTAAAATTAATATATACTGCCTCTCGAGAATTTCAATCATTATATTCCTCACAATATCAACTTTGAGGCATGACATTGTCTGTGCACTAGGAACTCTAATATTCTAATGGGGGAGATAACATGTAAACAAATATGTATCCACAAACCATATACAAAGTAGAAGGCAAATAATCTTAGAAGAGAAGGCTTTAGCAGCTAGGTTCCTGGGGGAAACTGGGAAGACTTTTTTTCCTCCCAAATTTGAACAATTTAATTCACAAATTAACAGAAATAGGTATGACTTACAGAGCTGATAGAAAATTATTCTATTTTAGTAAATTAGTATTTTAGTAAAATTAGTAAATATTACCCCCCAGAGACCTGTATCATTTTTTTTCTTTGTATTACAGAACAGATTTAATTCTATTCATGGTTTTCTATTCACTTTTTTCAATTTCAATTCCTTAAAAAAAAATTTTTTTTTTTAAAGAAAAATTTTCCATGGTTACATGATTCATGTTCTTTTCCTCCCCTCCTCCCACCCCCGTCCCATAGCCAACGATCAATTCCACTGGGTTTTACATGTGTCATTGATCACAAACTATTTCCATGTTATTGATATTTTCACTAGGGTGATCATTTAGAATCTACAACTGAGAAGACTTCTGCTAAAGATGGCAATTGAGCTGAGTCATGATGGAATCCAGGGAGTCCAAAGAAATTGACTTCTGCATCAGTTCATATAATTCATTCAAAGTTTTTCTGAATACATCCCTTTCATGACTTAAAAAAACCCAACCCTTATCTTCTATATTGGAATCAATACTAATTAATGGTTCTAAGGTAGTAAGAACTAAGACAATTAGGGCTAAGTGACTTGTCCAAGATCATACATCTAGGAAGTGTCTGAGGCCAAGTTTGAACCCAGGACCTTCTGTCTCTAGTCTGGCTTTCAGTCCACTGAGTCACCTAAATATGCCTTTCCTTTTACTATTTCTGAAGACATAGTAATACTCCACTGGATTCATGTATCATAATTTCTTCTGCCATTCCTCAAAATGATTGGCTCCCCACCTTAGTTTCCAATTCTTTGTCACTACTTGTAGAAAGGCTTAACTACGATATCAGACATTTAATTTTTGATCTCTAGAGTAATAGAAAGCCACAGAATTTTATTGAAGAGTGGGGATATATAATCAGACCTATTCTTTGGAGCAATCACTTTGGCCCAGACTGGGAAAGATGGGAAGATTTTACTTTAAAAGGTGCTCGGAGAATTGGGGGGGGGGGAGGTCAGAGTATGGTTTGGAAATGACTGAAAAGTGATGTGAAGACATGATTCTTGGCACAACAATATGAAAGCTCTTCTCGTCAGAGCCCAGAGTTCCATTTTCATATGTTATTTCAAAGTAGGCTAGTGAATTGCTCAGACTTTGCAATATGTGTGTAATAAATATGATCAAAGAGAGGAAATTATCTCCAAATAATAACACCAATCAGTAATCACTTTCTCTTTTGTCTGAGATGACCGAATTAAAAAAGCAAATAGTGTAAAAGTTGGAAAATACATAAAATTTCTAAATCTCTTCTCCCTGCTCCCTCAAATACTTCCAACTGTTAAGAAGAAGACAGGAAAGTCCCTTCCTTTGGGGGAATTTTTTTCCTAAACAAACTGTAACATTTCTTAAAGATATGAAATGTGCACCAAAGAAAATCATTCTAAAACTGTGTATAAAACCCTGGAATGTTACAGTTCTGGTCAATTATGATAAGAGCAGTTGGCCAGCTCTCACATAATCTGCATGTGAATTTGATCAAAATTGTTTTGCTTTAGAGGCGTTTATAGGAAGAGACTTCTGTTTAAAAGAAGCAGCATCTTCTCTGAGGAACATTAAGGCAATTGGAGGCAGCTGGGGGAAAATGAGATGGGAAGCATCTCCCCAGGTAGACAGCCCAGAGAGAGGATTTAAAGAAAATCAAGAAGTGTTTGATTCGTTTTCTTTTTTCTTTCGGTTCCATCCCCCCAATAACTTTTCCTTAGTAGTATTAGAGGGCAGCTGGGTGGACCATTGGATAGAACACTGGAATCAGGAAAACTCATCTTTAGGCATTCATATCCATCCTCAGACACTTACTAGCTATGTGACTCTGGGCAAGTCACGCAACCTCATTTGCCTCAGTTTCTCATCTGTCAAATGATCTGGAGAAGGAAAGGTCAAACCACTCTAGCATCTTTGCCAAGAAAACCCCAAAATAGTCAGGAAGAGCTGGACACAACTGAAATGACTGAACACCAAGTTGCCTTGGAGCAAAGCAGATGGAAGGAAGGGAGAGACAGGAACGGTATGCTGTCGTCATTAAAAAGATTATATTCACATATAGAAAGTCATAAAACTCCAAGAAATCTGAAAATCTGGAGATTGTTCAGACCAGCCCCTTGCATAAAGCCAGAGCCATGCTGATGACTAAGTTTATAGTACTAAGAATGCTATGCTTGGAGTCAGATGGGAGCCAGGTTCAAATCTTGCCCCAGTGTTTATTCGCTGTATGTTCTCAGGATTCTAGGGACAGCTTTGAGGGATCTGCTCTCTCCTCAAGTTCCCTCCCTTGTGAGCTGCCAGTGGACCAAGTTCCTTTTAACCAGTGAACCACAATTAGCTTTTATTCTCCCCAACTCCTTTTCCCTCTTAATTATTTCTTATTTATTCTGCATCTATGTATCTATTTGCTTCTTGCCTTGCCCCAATCCATTATAAGCTCCTTGAGGGCAAGGGCTGCGTTTTGCCACTTTGGGGGCACATAACAGGAACTTAATATGTTTTTGATTGATAGAGCAAAGGCAACCACACTTTGGGCGCATCTTCTCCCCATTATTGCTCCAGCCTCGTGAGAGCAGGCTCAGACTTAGCATGGCTTCTTCCTCCTCTCCTCACTGAGTCCATATCCAAAGGCAGCAACAGTGCTGCTTAAGTCCTCCTCATAGCTACCACTGGGCAGTGCTAACCTTGAAATACCATCATTTCTCCTTACCTGTGTCCATGGGAGTCCCTGGAGTAGATAATCAGCTCCTGGGGGCCAGGGACAGTTTTGTATTTTATCTTTTGTATCCCCGCTGCGGTGCATGAAACAGGCACTAGCTAAATGTTTATGGAATTAAGTCATTTCTGGAGAGTATTTAAGAGAAGAAAAAGATGATCCATCTATTTGCAGATTTTTGAAAAATATAATTATAAGCTTCAGCAATTGAGATTATTACAGAATCCTCTTCCCTTCTTAGATGCATTACTTTTGTGCAATTGGTTTTTAATTTCGTGTAATCCAAAATCTGTTTTATCTTTTTTGTGGTTGTTCCTATCTCTTATTTGTTTAAGAATATATGTAGCTTCTACATGTAGCTATGAAAGGTATGTGTTCTGCTTCTATTTTCATTTTTTTAAGTCTAATAATTTTTTAATTTTAATTTTCATTATTATACATATATATAATGTTATAATTAAGACTTTAATATTCAGATCATATACCCATTTTGAATTTATTGAGAAGTATTAAATAAAATCCTGGTCTAAACCTACTCTGTTAGACTGTTTTCTAATTTTCCCAGAAGTTCTGTTTTTTTTCTGATTCTCCCTTTTTAGGTCTGTTCTTTTGGTCTACTCTTTTATTTTTTGGTACTAATTAATACCAAATTATTTTGATAGAGTCTGAGGCCTAGCAGTGCTCTCTCTCTTATTTTCTCTCTTTTTTTCTTGATGTTCTAGATCTTTTATTCTTCCAAATGAATTTTGTTATTATTTTTCTGAGTTCTGTAAAGTATGCTTTTGGTAGTTGGATTGATATAGCAATAAAATAGTAGATTAATTCTGGTAGTATTGCCTTTTTCATTTTTTTGACAACCCAACCATGAGCACTAAATAGTCTTCCAGAAAGGTATTAGATAATCTAGAGAGCTTTCAGGAAAGGTTAACCAAAATGGTGAGGGATGAGACCATGCTATTCAAAGATCACCTGGAGGAATTAGAGAAGAGAGGATATGAATTGGAGAGGGGTTGGTCTTGAGCTACAATAACTGTCTTTTGCTGTGAGGAAGCTGGATTCTGGAAAGCATTCTATCATTTTTTCTTAGGAATCTAAATTGTAGGATCTTTCATCTAAAAATGGAAAGGAGCTCTGAGGCATCTAGCCCAAACTTCTCATTTTACAGTTGAGGAAATTGAGGTCTAAGGATGATCAGTTACTTAAAAAAAATCCTTACCTTCTGTATTAGAATCAATACTAAGTATTGGCTCCAAGGCAGAAAAGTAGTAAGGGCTAGGTCGTTGGGGTTGAGCATCTTGCCTAGGGTCACCCAGCTAGGAAGTATCTGAAGTCAGATTTAAACCCAGGACCTCCCATCTCCAGGCCTGTTTCTCTATCCATTGTGCCACCGGGCTGCCTTTTCTGAGGTCTGTGTCAGAAGTGATCTTTTAGCAGAGGTCTTTGCTTGAAACCCGGTACTTTTTCTGCTATATTATATAGCTATATATATATATATATATAAAATATCGAATATAAAATATATTATGTAGTGATATATAAAAATATATACATATACCTACAATATGTATATATTTTTATACATCACTATATATTTTCTGCTATTACATATTACATATTATATAGATTTCTTGGTTGATAGTTGCAGGCATTTAGGGCAATTGTAGATCATATCACCACAACTTTTTTTAAATAATAATTTTTATATACATATGCATACAATATGTATATATTTTTATACATCACTATATATTTTCTGCTATTACATATTATATAGATTTCTTGGTTGATAGTTGCAGGCATTTAGGGCAATTGTAGATCATATCACCACAACTTTTTTTAAATAATAATTTTTTATATACATATGCCTACAATATGTATATATTTTTATACATCACTATATATTTTCTGCTATTATATATTACATATTATATAGATTTCTTGGTTGATAGTTGCAGGCATTTAGGGCAATTGTAGATCATATCACCACAACTTTTTTAAAATAATAATTTTTTATATACATATGCCTACAATAAGTATATATTTTTATCCATCACTATATATTTTCTGCTATTATATATTACATATTATACAGATTTCTTGGTTGATAGTTGCAGGCATTTAGGGCAATTGTAGATCATATCACCACAACTTTTTTTAAATAATAATTTTAAATAATTTAATAATTTAGAGTTATAGATATTGTATGCAATATGAAATTGTCCATAACGTCTATAGGATTCATGGAGATGCACCTCAGGCCCAAAGGGTTCTTCGCCGCCTTCCAGACTATAAATGGTGAGACAGGACCAGATTCTCTAGCTAAAGTCTGATGATCACTGAATTAGGAAAAACTGGCCGCATAAGGTCAGGATGAACAGAGAACAGCCACCAGAGCAGTTTGGATGAAATGAGAGCCATCCGTACCCATGTGGTAATGTTTTCTACTGGACCACAGTTTTACTATTTACACAATTATTAGAATCCCAGATTAATAGTGCAAACGGCTCTGATGCCTGACACGGAAACCCTGTTCCCGGACAGAAATGAAGATGCAGCCTGGGCAGTTGGCATGACATTTCTATCCATACTCATTAATTCAGTGGTACACCTAGAGTCGTCGTGGATGAGCACCCACGAATTAGTGATTACCGCAGCATGACTGACAAAGCGCTCCATCTACAGAGCTTCAGAAAAATGTTAGGCATCCAAAAGAGAAATTCATCCCCAGTGAGACCCGTCGGGCTGAAGAGCCTCAAGAACAAGTGTTAGTTAGAATGCTGTGAAATACTTGACAGAAAGCACATCACGGGTATAGTGTTCACGTAGGTTGCCAAATGTATCTACAGACATGCCTATCTTCATAAAAAGAAAAAGGAAAAAAAAGTCAGGTTTCTCAAGCAATCCTGAGCCGGAGGATAGGCTCAAGTATCTTTAAAATGACAAATGTAGTCTTTATCCGATGTCTACATAGCAGGTGTTGGGTTTGCTCTCGTCTGCCCTGCTCCTGTGGGTGCTGCTTTCATAAAAATGGTGCCCCAGCCCACGTCGAATACCTCTGCAGTTGTGAATTTTAATTCTTCTTGAACCTGTTGCCAAATTTCTATGAGTGTGGTCAAGTTTCCCAGCTCCTCCATGCTTCAGATTCTTCCCTTTTGAAAGGGAGCCAATGGATTGGGATGGCATAGTGGGGGAACCTTTGCTACACGAATGGAATGGGAAGGAGAATTTCCTTTTCTTTGCAGGGTTGCCGAAGAGCAGGAATCAAATCATTTCCAGAGCTGAAAACTGAGGAGGACTAAGTTATTTTTGCTATGATGACAGGCACATTCATTGTGAGGTCACATTTCAAAGATACAGATATTCAGGACTGGAATTCTATTTCATGATCTGTTGAAAACAAGTAAAATTTGACTCCACCCAAGGAGTTTTAGAAGCATTTACGATTTTTAAAATGAGACCGGTTACCGGTTACTTCAGGATACTTGGTTGTTTATTGGAATAGATTCAAAGCATAACTTTGAGTTCTGCTAATTCACTTTTCATTCTCCCTAATTTTTCAAGGGACTCCGAGGCTGTCAAATCAAATCTGGCTCTATCATTCAGATGGCCAAAGGTCCTTCAATCATGAGATCATAGGTTTGAAACTTGAAGGAGCTTTTCAGGGCATCTAGTCCAGCCCACCCATTTTATGCACAAGGAAATTGAGATTTGGAGAACTCTAATGACTTGCCCAATGTCACACAAGTGGTAAGTGTCAGAGTAGAGATTTGAACCCAGATCTTTAGACTCCACATTTAGCATTCTTTCTACTTTAACCTGCTGCTTCTAGAGTTGCTCTAGAAATTGGTGAAAAGGAAACTTAACAAAGTCCAGTTAATGAGAAATATTAAATATGAAGGCAAGGGGCAGCTAGGTAGCTCAGGGGGTTGAGAGCCAGGTCTGGAAGTCCTAGGTTCAAATTTGACCTCAGATACTTCCTAGCTGTGTGGCCCTGGGTAAATTATTTAATCCCCATTGCCCAGCCTTTACCATTCTTTTTTTTTTAAAAAAAACCTTGTTTTAGAATTAATACTATGTATTGGTTCCAAGGCAAAAGAGTGGTAAGGACTAGGCAATGGGGTTTAAGTGACTTGCCCAGGGTCACACAGCTGTGAAGTGTCTGAGGTCATATTTGAACCCAGGACTTCCCATCTCTAGATCTGGCTCTCAGTCCACTGAGCTACCCAGCTGCCCCCACCATTCTTCTGCCTTGGAACCAATACACAGTATTGATTCTAAGACAGAAGGTAAAGGTTTAAAAAAAAAAAGAAAGATGAATGCAGTCCATTTGGTACTGAATTCCCTAACAGTTCTTGATTCAGAGCAGTGAATGTCTCCAATCTGGTAGCAAGTTTTGTAGCAAATAGTGTGATAGGAATGCCATCCAGTTGCTACTTGCAGCTGACACCAGCTTGGCCCTTTTACTTCCTGAAAAAGCACAACTTGGTTTTCATTCCTTAACATGCCCAGATGGTGCCAATTTGTACAAGTTTTTTTTTCTTAACCACCTGCTAAAAAAGTGTCAGGACACCCCCGAAAGAAGTTATATGAAGCATTTCTGAAAGCCGTTTCATGATTAAAATGAAGACTTCTCCTTTGTCCCAGAGAAGAGCTCCGGTGGCATTCTTGATTGTACCCTTAAGGCATGTTGTACGTGCAGGATTGGAAAAGACAGTTGCTGAATTTCATGCATGAAATTCATACTGAGGAAGAACAGATCACGATCACATATCAATCTAAAAATACTCTCTGATGCCTCTGATGGTTGGTTTTGTTACAACATTCTTCAGCATGTGCTGAGCCAAGAGCAACTGGGATTAGGAAGGATGATGGTCTAAAGAGCCTGCACCTAAGTAGTCCCTGGTTTTGTTGACTCATGAAAAACCAAGAATATTCCCATGTGTAAGCCTTATCTAAAGGCTAGATCCTTTTTGATGAATGAGAAAATCTATTTATAAACCTAGGCAATACCATCAAAAAGCATGGCCATATTTGGGTTTGTGTTATAAAAATGTGAGATAAATTTAGCTTTAGAAGGAAAAATGGAATAACCTGCCCTTTACTTCAAAGTTAACAAATTTCAAAAACTTTTCAGCCTTACTATTCTAGCAGGTCCTGCCATAGAGGAATATTTTCTCAGTGAAGTTTAAAGTTTTTATTAATCATGAAAAAATGGGCAGTAAGTGGGCTTATGGGTAACATAAGGACCAGGCTTGAGAGCTGGACTCTAAGACGATAATCCGTGGCTAATGGCACCCACAGGTGTTATGATTGAAATGCCATGCTCATGAAAGAGAAATGAGGGCCAACAATACATCCTGGACTCATGCCTGCATTTTCATTCTGATTAGTCACCCAGTGCATATGGTATATTGCTATTCCTCTTGGAAATGGAAAGTGAATGATCTCGAGTGTGCCATTTTAGGTAAAGTCTACACATAGATTGGAGGGTTCTATTTCAACAGGTGTCTACAGTGTGTAACAGCTGGCATTCTTGACTTCAACTGGTTTTCATTTTTTTAATTCATTTTTAAAATTTTAATTTTATTTCATCAATTTAGAACATTATTCTTTGGTTACAAGAATCATATTCTTTCCCTCCCTCCCCTCCACCCACCCTTCCCATGGCTGACACACAATTCCACAGGTTATTACATGTGTCCTTGATCAGAACTCATTTCCATGTTGTTGGTTTTTGCATTAGGATGTTCATTTAGAGTCTCCATCCCCAATCATATCCCCTTGACCCATGTATTCAAGCAGTTGCTTTTCTTTGGTGTTTCTACTCCCACAGTTTTTCCTCTGGATGTGGATAGTGTTCTTTCTCCTAAATCCCTCAGTTGTTCAGGATCATTGCATTGCCACTAATGGAGAAGTCCATTATGTTCGATTGTACCACAGTGTATCAGTCTCTGTGTATGATGTTCTCCTGGTTCTGCTCCTTTTGCTCTGCATCACTTCCTGGAGGTCATTCCAGTTCCCATGGAATTCCTCCAGTTTATTATTCCTTTGAGCACAATAGTATTCCATCACCAACATATACCACAATTTGTTCAGCCATTCTCCAATTGAAGGGCATCCCCTCATTTTCCAATTGTTTTTTGCCACCACAAAGAGTGCAGCTATGAATATTCTTGAACAAGACATTTTCCTTATTATCTCTTTGGGGTACAAACCCAGCCACATCCCCTCCAGCATTCATTACCTTCCTTTGCTGTCATGTTAGCCAATCTTCTAGGTGTGAGGTGATACCTCAAAGTTGTTTTGATTTGTATATCTCTGATTATGAGAGATTTAGAACACTTTTCATGTGCCTATTAATAGTTTTGATTTCTTTGGCTGAGAACTGCCTGTTCATGTCCCTTGCCCATTTATCAATTGGAGAATGGCTGGATTTTTTTGTACAATTGATTTAGCTCTTTATAAATTTGAGTAATTAGACCTTTATCAGAGGTTCTATGAATATTATTTCCCAATTGGTTGCTTCCCTTCTAATTTTTGATGCATTGGTTTTGTCTGTACAAAACCTTTTAAATTTAATGTAATCAAAATTATTTTACATTTTGTGATTTTTTTTCTAACTCTTGCTTGGTCTTATAAGGATAATTTAGGGTTGTGACCAAATCTAAATTAATTTTGGTCGCCAGGGAATATCCCAAATAAAATACCCAAGTCAGCTTGGAAATTTATTATATAGAGGGAAAAAATTAAGGAGAAGAGAGAGAGAAAGGTATAGGATTTCTCCCGCCTAGCCAATGCCATGGGGAGTTCAAAGTCCTCCACCACGAGGTCTTTGAAGATTAGAGGCTTTTTCTGAGAGGATAGCGTTTGGAAGAGACTCTTCTCTGTGCTATCTGCCCATGGGGGCCCATGGTCTGAGCTCTTCAGCCTGCTGGGGTTTCAGGTTTAGCTGCACTCAGGGGTAGGTCTTTGGTGGTCTTAGTTAGGTGCCAAGGACCTAGAGGTGCCCTTCACTCGCTCTAGAGGTGCCCCTTGCTCACTCACTGGTTTCTAGTGCAGGCTGGCTTTGATTCTGGCTCCATAGGTGGGATGGGGGAGGGTGGATTAGCTTGAATTTTGGTGGAAGCTTTTTTACCCCCTTATGGTGTGGAAATGCCCCAATCCCCCCATATCTTCAATGCTGCGCCCTACTATAGAGTCCCTTCATTCATATGAATTTGTTTTTTTTTTTTTTGCTTTTTGAGGTAGTCTATATCAGTAGGTGGTGAGGAGAGGAAGAGTCTTGTGTCTAGACTGTCACCATGTTTACCCAGAAGTCTCTGGTTTTCATTTCTTTAAGAAGGGATCTTGGACTAATTGAAGAATTAATTTGTTTTGGAGAATATTTCACTGTTTGGGTGCAATCATTAAAAAGAAAAACCATATATGTTCAGTTTCAGTTCAGAGTGTTGATGGGACTTTGAAAGGCAAGGGATATTGTTTGGTTTGTTTTTGAGTACAAAAATGACATTTTGATTCCATTTGGTTGATGATTTGGTAGTAGTAGTAGTAGTAGTAGTAGTAGTAGTCTCTCGGTAACCGTAAATGAATGCTATTATTTCCAGTTTTTTGGTTGATGATTTAGTTGGTTATCAATCTTTTTTTTTAATATAACATTGTAGAAACTATCTAACTTTAGAAGCTAAATGGAAAGGTAATCTGGTAACACCACCTGAATTCTTTAGGACTGTTAGGAGAAAGAACAGTTAAATGTGTCATCAACATAGGGGGAAAAATCCTGGAACTAGACTCAGAAGAGATCTGTGTAAACTGTGACCCAGGACTTCCTTAACCCTGGTTTTACTGGACCAGGTTCAGCCCCAGGGGCTTCCCTAAAATATCAGTCCTTGACAGCTAGTTTGTAATTCAAGATCTGATGTATACTAGATGTGTGACACTGAACAAATTAACTTTTCTGAGATGCTGTTTGCTCATCTATGAAATGAAAATAATTATATTGGTACTTAGTACCTCTCTAATAAAGTTGTTGTAAAGATCAAATGAAATAATTTACATAAAGTCAAAGCACTGTATAAATGTCAGCAATTTTCACAATCTCCAGGTTTGAAAAAAAATTATTTATTAGCACTTTAAAAAAAGAAATAATCTTTGCTATATATCTACATAGTATCTTTCTTCCAAGAAGCTCAAGGCATTAAGTAGAGAGTAGCCGGTGACCACTGAACATTTCTAAAGTAGAAAGAGCACCCCCCTTCAGCTTCCTCCCTCAAAAACCAGCCATAAAAATGCCTGGTAAGGGTGTAAGGGGAAATTTTAGGGTTGTGACTTAATCTAATTAAATTGGTCACCAGGGAATATCCCAATTAAAATACCCAAGTCAGTTTGGAAATTTTATGGTGGTTTAATTAATATAGAGGGAAGAATTAAGGAGAAGAGAGAGGGAAAAAGGTATAGGATTTCTCCTGCCTGGCCTGTGCCAGGGGGAGTTCAAAGACTTCCACCACGATGTCTTTTTAGAAGATTAGAGGCTTTCCCAAGAGGATAGTGTTTTGGAAGGTAAAGGAGAAAAGAATCAGCCTAAACTCCGAGAGAGCTCAAAGAAAATGCCTCACCTGAACTAGGTTACTAAGCTTCCCCCAGTAGTGTGTCAAGGACTCTCACCGCCAAACCCAGACAATAGCTGCTGCCATGCCAAGATGCCAAGATGCTCGGCACGCTGCCGCCAGAGTCACCTCTCCTCGAAAAGAGGCTGAGAGAGGGACACGAAATATATAGACCGTTTTTACATTACTTTCCTGCGTTTAGCATGTACCAATAATAGCTTAAGCTTGACTTAGGACAGTCCAGGGGTCTGTCAGTTGTTTCTGATTTGTCATTTGCTAGCATATGTATGTCACAGGCCATCCTTCTCAATACTTAATCCTTAAGTAGGGGGTGTAGACATTCCTTTTTTGTTAGACTAAGCAGGGTGGAGTAAATCTAAAGTTAACAAGGGGAACAGAAGAAATGAGAGTGAGCTCAGGAAAGGGAAGGAAGAGACAAATATAGAATGGAAGAGAGGCGAGAAGTGAATGATTTTAGCTTCAAACATGAAGACACTGTGAGCTTTGCTCAATCCATTCCTCTCCCTCCAAAGTCAGCTCATTTTGTGGAGGAGGAAAGGAAGGAATCTAGAGTGAAATTTTAGTTTTCTAGCCATCATTTGTTTCATCATCCTGTATGTGTGTGTGTGTGTGTGTGTGTGTGTGTGTGTGTGTGTGTGTGTGTGTGTGTGTGTGTGTGTTCATTCTATTTTGGGTTCCCATAATGGAGGCGCAATAGGGAGAAATGTAATTTTTTTGGTGAGGGATAAATTGAGAGGAAGAAATTATTTTGGTGCAGCCAGGTGTTTTAGAGGATTGAATGTAGGACCTGGATTCAGAAAGACATCTTCATGAGTTCACATCTGGTACTTGCTAGCTATATGATCCTGGGCAAATCAGTTAACCCTGTTTGCTTCAGTTTCCTCATCTGTAAAATGATCTGGAGAAGGAAATGGCAAACCATTCCAGTATCTTTGTCAAGAAAACTCCAAATGGGATCATGGAGATTCAGACATGACAAAAAGTGACTGAACAGCAACCACAAGAAGTTGAGAGGAAGAAATGACTTTGTCTTACTTGTCCTTCATTTCCTTTTGGGATATGCTGAAATGGAGAGAATAAGGTGCTGGGAGCCATCAGGTCACAATGTCTTGACAAGGTCACTTGTGGTAATCAAGAGGTCACAAAGTGGCTCTTTGGCAGGATGAACTTGCTCACTCAGCCCCCTCTTCATGACTTCTCTCATTAACATCCCTTACTAATGGAATTGACATGTTTGTTGCCCTTTCCCTAGCCTCAGAAGGAACAATATAAGAGCAAAATGCTTGCATACTATTTCCCCAAAATATCACCAAAAGATTGGACTAATAAAACCAAACCCAAAAGATTTTTATGGGCTAACTTTTGCTTAGATACACAATTCCCAGCAAAGCTGTACCCACAAGCCAAGCCCAGAGTATCCCCTACTCCCTCTTGTATAGAAACTCATTCTCCTAAAGCCAGTACATAAATCATTCATAAGGAAAGACTTGTATAGGTACACCAAGCTTCATCATGACTCCGTGACTCATTTTCACTGACCAGAAACTCCCCAGTAAACCCTGAGAAATGATCAGTCTAATATTAAATCTGAATTGTGTTCTCAGTACCTCTCTGATCTCTCAACTTCACTGCTATGATTGTTGAATTGTTTCTAGAACTTCTGATTATCTATTTTTATTAAAAGTAATAAGTAGCTTTCCTTGGTTGTAAGCCTAGATTCCTTTAATGAGAAAATTAAGCCACCTGTGATGAAATAATTTATCTTTTGGGGAACTATTATTCATCCTGTCAAAAATCAATAGTTACAATATAAAAATAGAGAATGATCTCAGGATGTTAATCAAGTAATTTGTTAAAAATGAATGTATCACTTTTCCAGTTATCCCTACTTAAACATGTATGTTAGGTAATGTATCTGTGTGCCAAGAAAATGAGTATAAGAATAAACACCAAGTCTGAGCATGGTGGAGCAGCCACCAGATGCAAAGCTTGCCCCTGGCTGATTCATATGTACAGCTGTCTTCTGTTTTTTTTATTTTTTCACCTAACTATTCATTCACCTGCCGAGAACCCCTGGAGCCACAAGTGGGGCTGGACCCGGGCCCATGGCAATAAGGCTTGTTTCCCTCCCAGAATGCAGTGATGCCGTGGTGAAAACAGTGACTTTCAAAGCAGAGGACCTAGGTTTCAGCATTCACCTCAGGGGCTTGGTACCTGTGTTATCACTGGTCAAGTCACTTTTCCTCATTTGCAAAATGAAGGGTTGGACTAAATGTCCCCCCAAGTCCCTCTTGGTTCTAGAAATTGAGTTAGCAGTGGAAATGAGGGTGAGTTGCTTGCTTTGACATCACATATACTAAAATTGGGAATGAGGGTAGGAAGCTGCCATTATTTACTAGCTATGGAAGCCTTTAACATGTGGAAAATCCCCCAGTGGGTGAATTTTCCAACTTCCCCTTCTTGTGTAGAAGGACCAGTTGTTAGTTAAGGCGTGTGGATACCAGCTTTGCTCACCCTCTATTGAAATATCTGATGTTCTGGAGTTCTTTCTGCAGTGGTGGTGGTGGGGGCAGGGGGTGGGGGGAAGAAATGAGGCTTCTGTTCTGTGTGGGAAGAACCCAGATCTTTCACTCCTATATGGAAGAAGTGGAAACAAGGAGAAAGCTGTCCCTATTGACAGGGCATCATGGGAAGGAGCTGACGATAAATTCCAGATAGTTTCTTCTGGTCCATCAGTTGTGATTTTGGATTACTGAAAAAAACCATTCTATTTGGGGAGGGAATAGTAAAACTGGGAAGGCCACAAAGGATGAACTGAGATGGCATATACATGTGTACGTGTATGTGTATGTATGTTTGTGGATACCTACACACATATTTGGCAGCTAGGTGACTCTGAATAGAGCTCTGAGTCCTGAAGTCAAGAAGACCTGAGTTCAAATGTAGCTTAGGCATTTGCTAGTTGACTCTGGACAAATCATGTAATCATGTATGCCTAAATTTCCTCATTTCTTCCAATAAAATTAACTAGAGAGAAAAATGGCAAATCTTTGCCAAGAAAACCCTAAATGGGGTCACAGAATCAGACCTGACTAAATAACAACCTATACACACACACATACATGCCCAGGTTGTGTCTGAAAATTTTGTAGGTTTTCTATGAAACATTGCTTCAATCTATTTGTTGATTTAAATACAATTCATTAAAAGTGTATTTGATCCTAGTTGTGTGACCCTGGACAAGTCACTTAACCCTTATTGCCTAGCCCTTACCACTCTTCTGCCTTGGAACCAATACACGGAATTGATTTTAAGATGGAAGGTAAGGGGTTAAAAAAATGTAATTAGTCCCTACTATGCCCCAGGCACTATAGTAAGTGCTGGATATACCAAAAAAGACAAAAACAAAAAACAAAACAAAAAACTCTAGTCTCTGCTTTAAAAAAAAAAATCCTTGCCTTCTGTCTTAGAATGGATATTTCATTTCCAAGACAGAAGAGTGATAAGGCCTAGGCAATTGAGGTTAAATAACTTTCCCAGGGTCACACAGCTAGGAAGTGTCTGAGGTCAGATTTGAACTTAGGAACTCCCTGACTCCAGGCCTGACTCTCTCTCCACTGAGCCACCTAGTTGTGTCTCTCTGCCCCCACCCCACGCCCAGTCCATAAAAATGACAAAAGTCAAGTCAATGAGCAGTAAGATTTATCTGTGTCCAGCACTTTGGGAGATACAAAGAAATATAAAAACAGGTGTTCCTCCGAAAGGAGTCCATAATCTTATGGGGGAGACAATGAATAATCAGCTGTGTACAAACAGGTTATATGTAGTATAAATTGTAAACAATCATCAAAATGAAAACAATCTCTGCCTTGATGGGGCTTACAATATATCATTGCCTTAAATATTCTCGAATTTTCTTTTCTTTTATGCTTTTATGTCAGTTCTTTCAATAAAATCTCTAGAACCCCTTATCTGCTGATTTTGTATCTGCTAATTCAGTTACTTGCAGTTAACCAGGGAGGGAAAAAAAATGAAAAAACTGGAAAATTTGGAAAATAAGTTCATAAATTTCAAATAGACTATTAAGAGAGCACAAGCTGTAATGGTGAAGTTGGCCAGCCCAATATATCTCCCTTTGAGAGAGAGAGAGACAGAGAGACAGAGACAGCAACAAAGAGATGGGGGTTGGGGGGGAGGAGGGAGAGAAGAGGGGGAGAGAAAAAGAGAGGGACAGAGAGGGAGAGAGAGGGGAAGAGAGAGATAAAGGAGAGAGGGGGAAAGAGATGGGGAGAGAAAAAGAGAGACAGAGGGGGAGAAAGGGGAAGAGAAAGAGAGTGAGAGAAAAGAGAGAGAGAGAGAGAAAGAGGGGGAGACAGGGAAAAGGGGAGAGAGAGAGAGAGAGAGAGAGAGAGAGAGAGAGAGAGAGAGAGAGAGAGAGAGAGAGGAGAGAAAAAGAGGGGGAGATGGAGGAGAAGAAGAAGAAGAAGAAGTAGAAGAAGAAGAAGATGAAGAAGAAGAAGAAGAAAAAGAAGAAGAAGAAGAAGAAGAAGAAGAAGAAGAAGAAGAAGAAGAAGAAGAAGAGAGAGAGAGAGTATTGTGGTTGGTTGTCCTTTATTTTAAAAGAGGGTCATTGACATCATGGCATGATTTATGCATGAATTGGATTTAAATCAGGCAGATTGTAATATCAGAGACTTGTCCAATCTGTAGTAAAACAGCTGAGGCAGGGCTCTGAGCCAACAGCTACTTATTAAAAGGACCAACAGATGGGATCCCAGTCCCTTCTCATGATCTGAGACCCCTCCATGCTCTAGAGTACTTGTTTTATAACCCCCAAGTCCCAGACAGTCCAGATGATGCAGAGTATAGAACTTGACTTATACCTCCCAATAGTTGATATTTGGGATGGTTTTGATTACTTTTTTCAATTTATTCATATAATTTGTTAGCTTGGATAAGTCTTTGGGCAGGAGATGGAGATGGGTTAAATGACGAAGAAGAGGTGATGTAAAAGCTGTCCACAACAATTACATTTCCTAAAAAAGGGGAAAAAATGTACTTTGGGATGTGAACTAGACTAGTCCTTTGTGATTGTGTTCATGCAAATTTCACATAGTGCCCTCTGAGAGCATGGTGCACTCTGTATGTTGGGGGGCTTTTCCTGGGAGTTTAGAGGTAGCTCTGGGTTGTTGTCTCACATGTGAACAAGGGAAAAATTTAAGGATTCATCATTCAATTCAACCAGCCTCATATAAACCTTGCCAGCGGTGACACTGAAGTAATACCTCAGTCTATCATATTATATAAATAACTTGGGATGGGGCAGGTCTTGACAGAGGGATTTCATGGGATCATAAATGCAAAACTGGGAGAGACCTCAATGGTCATCTAGTCTAATGCCCTTATTTTACATTTGAGGAAACTGAGATTCCAAGAGTTTATCTCCATTAGATTGTGAGATCCTTGAGAATAGCAATTCTTTGTCTTTCTTTATATTCCCAGCTCTTAGCAGTGTCTGGCACAAAACAAGTCCATAATAGAGCCCTTAATTTATAACATTATATAAAATAATATGATGTAATATAATATAACATATATAATTGAACCTCCTGACTTCAGGCCTGGTTCTGGATCCACTGTGCCACCTAGCAGCCCCTATTCATTCATTTCAGAAATACACTTTCTGGTTTTGTTTAACTTTTTAAAAACGCAATGAATCGGCCCAATTTGGAGCCAAACCTAAATACTTTATAAGCTTATTGAACTCTGACCAAAACACCATCAAAAGAATTGAATTAGTCTACTGAATTGTTTTCCCTGAAGCATCTATTTGGAAAAAAAATGTGTTAAATGCATTCATGGGCCAACAAGATGAATTGCAATGTGGTTATTTTATTATTCCCTTATGTGAATGTGAATGCGGGTTTGGTTCAGGGGACCTGGGTTTGAGCCTGGCTCTGTCTGTTACAACATAGTGACTTTGGGTCAGTCACTTGGCTCTTTAAAAAAAAATTTTTTTTTAAACCCTTACCTTCCATCTTGGAATCAATACTATGTATTGGTTCCAAGGCAGACAAGTGGTAAGAGCTAGATAACAGGGTTAAGTGACTTGCCCAGGGTCACAGAGCTGGGAAGTGTCTGAGGCCAGATCTGAACCCAGGACCTCCCATCTCTAGGCCTGGCTCTCAATGCACTGAGCTACCCAGCTGCCCCCACTTGGCTCTTAAGAGCTTCACTTTCCTCACCTGTAGAATGAGAAGGTTCATATACATGAGCTCTACGGTTCTTTCTAGTCATAAATCTCTGATCCTATAATATGGAAATGGTATGCTGGCTATGGAGCCAGAGGAGGACCTGGGTTGGAAAGGGATGCTTCCATTGACTTGTGGGAACTAGGGGAATTCACCTTACCTAGAGGTTATGTGTTAAAAACCCTGGATATCAAACCAGGGGACTGGGCTCAAATTTTGTGCCTGCTACCTGTGTGGTTTAGAACAAGTTGGTTAATGTCCCTGAGCTATGGATGCCTTTCCTGCTAAGGGTCTGGGAAAGATGACTTTTAAAGTCCCTTTCAGCTTTAAATCTATTATCTGATAAGAATATGAGCTCCCTGAACCTTAGTTTTGTAAAGATTAAAATTAATAATTTGATACTCCAAGTATTATTTTAATACTATTTATTAAAAATCGACTTAGAGCAAAAAGGGAAAATTAAATGCCAGAGAAAAGCCCAACCATGCCTAGCTTTATGCTGCTACCACCAGCCAGAGCCTCTGGGAGAGAAAGTAAGACTGAACCAGCTAGTGGGCAGAAAACACAAACTCCCAACTTCCCTTCACATAGGAGATACACAAACAGGAAAAGGGGATTGTGGGAAATGTAGTCACTAGAGTTCAGGATTTTAAATCAATTCATTCTCCTTGTGATCCTTTGGGAGACCAGTCTCCCAAATGGATCATGAAAACATAACTAACTTATAACTTGAACTAGAGGTATACAAATATTAAATTTTTTAAAGGGACATTACAATAATTTGGGGATAAGAGGAAAATAAAAAGGAAAGGAACAAAACCAACAGTAGTTGCATTGACAAAAAGCCAATTAGGGGGCAGTCCCCTTTGGCATAAGAGAGTACATTCAAAACAAAAGCATTTCACCACCCCCCCTCCCAAGTTCAAATTCGCCATATCTCAAATTTAAATTTGGATCTTCTGGTGTAGTGTGTGGTCTCTGCAGGCATATTCACAGTGCCTTATAGATTCTGGGAGGTAGTCTCTTGTTCTAAATTGGGATCAGATTCAAGTCAAAGTTCACAACAATAGCATAGTCCCCCTTGAGGAAAATAATAATACATTCTCCCCTGAGGAAGATACAGGGATTCATGCAAGAATTACATTGGGGTACATGGTCAAGTCATAAGGCATATGAATCAAGTATCAAAAACATCAAAGAAATCAAAGAAATTTTTAAAAATATCCTCTGAGTCAGATATAAAATATAAAAAGAAAACTTGAAAAATTTTCTAGAAAGATGGAATAAAAGAAAAAAAAAGAAATATCACAACTCACAACAGGTTCTTGTAGTGATCCATGTCTCATAAGCATACAACAACAATTGGTCAATAACCCAATTTAACAGTCTGGACTACAATAAGTTGTCACATCATGAGAGAAAATAGAAAAAGAGACTAGATCTTGAGACAAATGGGAAATAGACTTCCCCAGCTTAACTCTTTTCTTTGCTTTTCTGGGAATATGGAGCCAGAGCAATCAATGTTATATCCTTGATATAGAGTGTGGTACAAGGAAGTCTTGCATTTAATACATGTTAAACAGCCACAATCTTGAGGCTCACAATGATCAAGTCATCGTGCTTTTTGTGCATAATGTCATCAATCCCTGTAGGATTGGCTTGGTTTCTTTAACTTTTTGTGCTCATTTGGTACTTTACAGGTCAAGTTCTGTGCTCCTTTGTGGTCCATTTCTCCTTTGATTAGACGTAGTCCTTGAGCAAAAGTCTCATAATAACAAGCCCTAAGCTTGCATAAAAGGTTTCTCCTCAGCAAATTTATAGGGGAGCCAGGCATTAAGAGGAAAGACTGTTCCACACTTAGGGGTCCTATGGACACTATTCTAGGGGAAAGTTTGGGAACCTTTAGGGATGTTCCATATACCCTCATGACATTTTTTGAGCCAATGCAACTGCAATCTGAATGAGGTGTACTCTTCAATACAGACTGGGAAGCTCCAGTGTCCAAAAGATAATCATAATAGGTATTACCAACCTTTAATGTTATATGGGGCTCATCAGTATGGGAGTGGGGGAGTGGATAGGGACAATGGGCAGTAAGATATCAGGATATGGAAAATCAAAGGTTGTATCCTCTGATTCCTGTGCCCCTCTCCCCCAGACACCTTCAGAATCATTGGGTAGTATTTGGTCTCTCTTCTGAAGGGCAATAGCACTCTGGTTGGTTTGGGAACAAGCTCCACTAAAAATATACTGCTTCAGGGTCATTTGGTATGAGTTGACAGGTGCCTGATTTATGTCCCTAGAATTATTATTATCATTCCTAAAATTCCTAAAATTCCTGAAATCACCATTATAATTATCATTCCTGTAATTGTTCCCATATGAATTTCTCTGGTTGGTATTGCTCATCATTGCCCGGGGAAAATTCCTACAGTTCATCATTATGTGGCCCTTCTTCTGACAGAAGTGGCAGGTAAGGGACTGATAGTTAGATTCTTGGGGAGGGGCTAGCACCATTGGTTGAGCATCATGCCCTTTGTCTTGTTGATCAAACCTATCCTTTAAAGATTTGATTTCTTTGTTCAAAGTTTCTATGACATTATTAGCCTCTTCATATTTTTCTTTTTGGCCTTTAAAGACATAAGCAGCAATATTCATCAATTCTTCAAGGTCCATCTGAGGCCAACATAGGCAATGCGTCTTAAAATAATCATAGACCACACTGCAAGAGTTGTTGACAAAACGTCTCTTTATTTACTTAATGCCTTTGTTTTTAGGCATATCAAGGTCTAGATACTGACCCCCAAGCTCAGTGAGCTTATCCATGAATTGTGAGGGTGTCTCATCATGGGATTGTCTAAGGCTTTCAAATTTTGACCATGATTCCATATCCTCGGAGCATTCTTGCATAGCTGTTATAATGGCTTCCCTACAATGATTTAATTGCAAATGGTCCTCGGGACTATTCTGATCCCATGCAGGATCCTGAGCTGGCCAGTGTGCTGCACCATGCCCCCGGACCTTGTTAATATGAGAGATGATCTTATTTTTCTCACTTTCTGTTAGAAAAGCAGTGAGCAAATTCTCAACATCCTTATGGGACAGGTCATATTGATAAAAAATATCAGCCATCTTTTTGGTCACCACCAGTGGTTTGCATTCAAAATGAGGGATATTATATTTCAGTTCTTTAATTTCTTGATGAGTGAAAGATATATGGTGTCTTAGGGCTACCATATCCCCATTGCATCCTATTTCAGACACTTCCCTTAAGGGGAAAAGAAATTCATAGGAGCATTTGATGGCTGTTATTCCGTAGAAGTTGACTGTGGGGATACCAAGGCTACATGGGTAGGAACAGGTAATGTAGCAGAATGGATTTCTTCAGGGCTGGGGCTAGTGGTGGGGTGGTAGAAGGGGCAGAAGAGGATGGGAGATTAGAAGAAGGAGCAGGAAAAGTAAGATCAGCCAGGAGTTGCAGAGCATGAGAGAGTTGCAGAGTACAAGAGAGAAGGAGCTGTACCTGATGTATAAGAGAGGGGTATCTCATCTCCATTTTGGGAGAAATAGGATTGTCTTCTATCTGTGGTTCAGGAACAGGCTCACTAAATTCAGACTTATTTTGGATGGGATCAGTATTTTTCATTAGATCATGTAAGTGTTTGAAATTTTTCAACTGAATTTTCCTGTTGGCCTACATTTCTGCTTTAATCTCTCGTATAGTAGCATTTTTTGTCTTAATATTGAAGATCAGAAAAATAAAATTTCCTAGGAGTACAAGGAGAAGGAGGGAATTCGGACTCTTACATGCCTCTAATTGGGCAAAAAGCAGAAGACTTTCATGCATGCTAGCATTTATGCTGCTTAGCATTTTGATCAAAAAGGAAAAAAAATAATGTATATATTTTTTATCGATTTATTTTTAAATTATTATTATAAGGGTAGAGTAAACTGAGGGTATTTAGCTTATTTTATTTTATCTGATTTTATTGGATTTTTATTTGTAAAAATAGGAAGGGAAAATTATTTAATTATTTATTTGTTGCTGACCTCTATTGGCAGCAAACAGTCACTATAGCTAAGCAGGAAAAGGGGGGGGGGGGAAGAAAAGAATTAGAATGCAAAAAAAAAAAAATCTGTTCAATATTGACCTCTAGTGGTTAAGAGACAGTACTACAACTGGGTGGGATTCTGTAACAGCAGCCTGGGTTTGAAAACTCCCGGCAGAGGGAGTCCTTAAAAAAAATTCTCCGTTTAGGTCCCTTCATAGTCAGCCAAATGTTAAGATTAAAATTAATAATTTGATACCCCAAGTATTATTTTAATACTATTTATTAAAAAATCTACTTAGAGCAAAAAGGGAAAATTAAATGCCAGAAAAAAGCCCAGCAGCGCCTAGTTCCATGCTGCTACCTCCAGCCAGAGCCTCTGGGAGAGAGAGCAAGAGTGAGCATGTCGGTGTGTAGTAGTCTCTCCGTAACCGAGGATGACGATTGACTTTGTGCGTTTTTGTGCACAAAGACACTTTTGTGTGAAGATTTAAGGGGAAAAGCCAATGCACAGAGACAGTCCCACTCTCTCGGCATTGGAAGCCTGGGTCCAGTGGCACGAAAAGTCGTTACACCTGGAGGCTTCCTCAGCTGCATTGGATGGCCGTGTTGTCCTTTGTGCTCCAACACGCCCTAAGCACTCCAGTCACCATCTCAGCCGTTGAACCTTCTTGTTGGTTTCTTCCATCTGTTCTGCCGAAACAGTCTTCACATGCTGGCTGAGCAAAGCCCTGGTTCACCAGGGGTTGAATACCCGATGGCTACCCTCACAAGGTTTAGCCGGCCTGTCGAAGCCGTTGCCTGGGGTGTGGCCGCTGCCGCATGCTAGCAGCTACTAGGAGCCATAGGTGAGAGCTGGGTGTCAGGTGAGGGTCAGTGGCTGGAGAGCTGCCCTAGGAGGGCACGACAAGCCCTCCATACCAGAGATATTACTCCTCCCTGAGCACCCCATACACCCACAGCATGTGGGTGGAAAACAGAAACTCCCAACCTCCATTCATTTAAGGAGATGCACAAACAGGAAAGGGGGATTGTGGGAAATGTAGTCTCTAGCGTTCAAGATTCTAAATCAATACATTTTCTTCATCTGTAAAGAGAGAAGGTTTGGGAGATGCTGGATAGTGCTGATTTAGAGACTTGTTAAATTTTCATTGTGAGTACTTATTTCTTGTAATCTGACAAATGGGGACTTGATTGTTTTCTTAAGAATCTAAATTTAATAATGTGAAGAAAATGTTAATAAATGTATTTTATTTTATGTTATTTTTAAAGGATAAAATAACCTAAAACTCTAATTTTATTTTTCCACTTTGAAAATCTTTAATTAATTAAGAATATTTTTTTATGGTTATAAGATTCATGTTCTTTCCCTCCCCTCCTGTAGCCAATGTGCAATTCCACCGGGTTTTATTTGTGTCATTGATTAAGACCTATTTCCATATTATTGATGTTTACACTAGAGTGATCTTTTAGAGTCTACATCCCCAATCATATCCCATTGAACCATGTGATCAACCAATTGTTTTTCTTCTGTTTCTACTCCCATAGTTCTTCCTCTGGGTGTGGATAGTGTTCTTTCTCATATGTCCCTCCGAATAATTCTGGGTCATTGCATTGCTACTAGTAGAGAAGTCCATTACATTCAATTGTACCACAGTGTATCAGTCTCTGTGTACAATGTTTTCCTGGTTCTGCTCCTTTCACTTTGCATCACTTCCTGGAGGTTGTTCCAGTTCCCATGGAATTCCTCCAGTTCATCATTCCTTTGAGCACAATAGTATTCCATCACCAACATGTACCACAATTTGTTCAGCCATTTCCCAATCTTAGGACATCTCCTCATTTTCCATTTTTTTGCTACCATGAAGAGCACAGCTATGAATATTTTTGTACAAGTCTAATAAAAGCATTTTAAAGTATATCTTGAGTGTATAAAAAAACAAACCCTTACCTTCTGTCTTTGAATTGATAATAAATATAATTTCTAAGGCAAAAGAGCAATAAGGGTTTCATTAATCTAAATTTAATAATGTGAAGAAAATATTAATAAGAGTACTGTATAAATGGAGATTTTGAGCTTTTGGACTTCATACCTCAGAAGCCCCTTAGTATTTCCTAAAATTCCCTTTTCCTGCATCCCTGCATGTTGTGTGATTTTATTTAAGTGGCTATAACAATGCCTTCTTTCTCTTTGTGAACCTGCAACTAGGCTGAATTCAGGCAGTTCTTTTGCCCTAGTTATTATTAATAAAAATTTAAAAATATAACAGTTATTGAATATTAATTTTAAAACTCACAGTACTTTAAAGTCATGAGTGCATTTAAAAAAAAACCAACTCTAACCCTTGATCTTAGACTCGATACTAAATATAGGTTCCAAGGCAGAAGAGCAGTAAAGATAGGCAATTAGGGTTAAGTGACTTGTCTAGGTTCACACAACTAGGAAATATCTGAAGTGTAATTTGAACCTAGGTCCCCTCATCTCTGGCTCTCTGTCCAATAGATATTCACTTGGGACCATATAAGTATTTTTTTTTCTTGGCAGCTAGTTGTTAAATATTTACCAGCAGATGCCCTGTTGGACTAGATGTCCCCCTCTCCCAGGCCATTTTCAGCTCCTATCTGTATCTTACTAATTTTGTTCTTCCTTATTGTCAAATAGATGAGATTAGAATGAACATAATTATTATGGTTCCCTGGCGCCATGTTGATATTGCTAAAATTCAGATTTGACCAGGGACTACCCATCTCAAGAAGATTTAGTGGATCCCTTTTGCTTCTGTGACAAAATACAGACTCTCATTTGGCATTTGAAGTCCTTCACCATCAACTCAAAGAGTATTTATTAAGCTCTTACTGTCTTCCTGACATTGTACTAAGCCTTGAAGATTGAAAGAAAACAATAAAAGCAATCCCTGTCTACAAGGAGCTCAAATTTAGTATTTAAACATATAACGTAGAGAAATAAATATTGTGGAATGATTAACTACTTTCAGCAATACAATGATCAAGGACAATATGAGGGATTTAGGACAAAGAATGCTGGCCGTCTCCAGAGAAAGAACTGTTGGAATTGGAAGGCAGATGGAAGCACACAATTTCTCACTTGTTTGTTTGGGTTTTTGGTTTTATACAGTTATTCACTTACAAAAAAAGAATAATGTGGAAATATGGTTTGCATGATAATACATGTATAACCCAGACTGAATTGCTGGCCAGCTAGGGCAGGAGGAAGTGAAGGGAAGGGAGGAAGGGAGACAATTTATGTGTATAAGATTAAAATTAATGCCCAATAACTCCAAGTATTATATTTTATAAGATTCATTAATAATCACTTGAAGTAGAAGAAATAAAAGGACAAAAGTAAAAGCCCGAGTAAAACCAGCTTTCTCAGCCTGGATCAGGGGAGAAGAGAGCGAGAGTGGAGCTACACAAACATCTCTTCCCTATGTCAGCAGGTGAGAAGGAACATGGGAAGCTGGGATTTAAAGTCCTGGGGAGCAAAATCTAATTATATATGTGGAATTTGTTATGATGGCGTATTGGTAAAATAAATAAATGTTACCAAAAAATAAAAACAAAGAATTAAAAAAATTAATAAATAAAAATATAAAGTAGACACAAGAGCACCTTGGAAGGGAAGATTCAAGTAGCTGAAGGGACCTGCAAAGGCTTCTGGTGGAAGCTGGTAATGGAATACTAAGAAAAATAGTAAACATTTATAAAGCATCTTAAAGTTTACAAAGTGTTTCATTTCATTTTACAGATGAAGGAACTGAGAAAAACAGAAATGAAATAACTTGCCCAGGGTCACACAGCTGGCAAGATTTGAACTCAGGTTTTTCCTAACTCCAGGTCTACTTGACTAACTAGGTTTCTTTAAGTCTTGAATAAAATCAGGTTTCAATTTTGCCTTTGTACCCACAGTGCTTGCCACTTAGTAGCTGCTTAATAAAGCTTCCTGAATGGAATAACAAAATAATTCATAAAAATTCAGCATACTTTTTTTCCTCTTAAATAAAATGGAAGACCTTCTCCCTGGCTCTGGAGTCAGAGATTCTGGGTTCAAATCCTGCCTGCAAAGTTTTGTGCCCTCAGACAAGTTACTTAACCTTTCTGGTTTCCTCAATTTTCTCATCTGTAAAATGGGACTCTTCCATTTGTGTGACCCCCCTGCCAACACATTTAACCTCACTGGGCTTCAGTTTTCTGGCTTTTCAAATGCAGCGACTAGATTCGGTGGCCTTTTAAAATCCCTTCCAGCTCTAAATTCATGATCCTCCATCTTATACGTCCAACTACGACGATGTCTGTGTTCTAACATTCTCTATTGGGAGACCTCCCTGGACCTCGCTCCCTTTAGCTGTAAAATAAAGAGCTTGCATACATCGGGCTTTAAGTCTCCTTCAAGTTCTAAATCTCCGACCCTTCATGTAATTAAAAGTCGGCTTCGAGCCTGGACCGTCTGCCTCCCCAAAGACGTACGTCCCTGCCTGGGACTCGCTTCCTTCTGTCCTCTCTGGGAAACGTCCACAATGGCATTTTCTGGTTCCCTGGATGCTGGGCTGCTCTAGGACGGCCTTGTTGAAAAGGTTGCTATAGGAGACCTAAAGAAATTGTGGGTGATAAAAACGGCCGCTTTGACCAGACTCCCTCATTTTCCACGCTAGGCTCCGCGCTGTCTCAATGGCACATTAGCACATTTCCCCCTGCTGAGCAGAATTGGTCCTTCCAGGGGGAAGCCCTCCTCTAAGATTGCGAAACGGGACTTCAGACAGTGGGAGACAGATGGTCTGGCTTCAGAGACGCAGTAATCAGGGTCCATTGAACTTCTCGGAAGGAGGTGGGAGATGGGGGCGAGACGCACAAAGGCGAGGGAAGGGAAAAAAGCCGAGATGGGAGCCTCGGGAGGAAGAAACACCAGCTAAGAGGAAAAAGATTTTAGGATCTTACCTAAGCGAGGAGATTTGTCAGTTACAGACTGAGGAACTGAGGTTCAGAGGAGTGAAGGGATTCATCCATGATCGTACCGCTATTTCGGGTCTCAGTTTGGATTTGAACCCAGGGATCCTTGAAGTTCAGTGCCTTCTCCACTATATCATGATGCCTCTCAAGAGGAGAGCCAGTCCTGAAGACGGGAGGTCCTGGGATCAAATCTGGCCTCAGACACTTCCTCGACCCCTTTGCCTAGCCCGTACTGCTCTTCTATCTTGGAACCAATACTCAGTATTGATTCTAAAATGGAAGGTGAGGGTGGGAAAAAATGACATGGAAAAAGGAAATAGAGAGTTGTCTTACAATCAAGAAGACCTAGATTCAAATTCTAACCCTGGAGAAAAAGGAAGCTTAGTATAGACATAGAGTTCATGCTTAGATCCCATCATATCATATCAAAATACATAGAGTGCATTAAATTATTACTTAGTATATAAAGAGAAAACACTGGAATTAGGGTTTGAGGCCATGGATTTAAGTCCCAGCTTTGCTATTTATTACCTGTGGGATCTTGGGCTAGTCACAGCTTCCTTGGGCTTCATTTTCCTCATTCCTCGAATAAAGAGATTGACTAAATAACCTCTGGAGTCCTCTTCCTATTCTTTAAAAAAACAACAACAAGAAAAAACCTTTATCTTCCATCTTAGAATCAATACCATGTCTTCCAAGGCAGAATTGCTGTAAGGGCTAGGCAATGGGGGTTAAGTGACTTGCCCAGGGTCACCCAGCTAGGAAGTGTCTGAGGTCAGATTTTAGTCTCTATTCCTGGCTCTCAATCCACTGAGTCACCCAATTGTGCCCTCCTCCCACATCCTGATGTATAATTAAGAATATTTATTTATTCATTTATATTTATTTACAATATTTCTATTTATAGAAACATCTATATTTATTTATGATATATTCATATAAATATTTATTTATAATTATAGAAATATTTATGTATACTATTTCTACTTATAGAAATATTTATTTATAGTATTTATTTCTATTTATAGAAATATTTTTTATATTCATACAAAAATGTATTAATAATATTAATACAAATATTTATTTCTATTTATAGAAATATTTATGTATGCATATACATGTATTTCTATTTATACAAATATTTCTATTTATACATTTATTTCTTTTTATACAAATATTTATTTATAACATTAATACAAAATTTATTAATAATATTTATACAAATATTTATTTCTATTTATAGAAATATTTATTTATGCATATACATGTATTTCTATTTATACAAATATTTCTATTTATACATTTATTTCTTTTATACATTTACTTCTTTTTATACAAATATTTATTTATAATATTTATACAAATATTTATTTATAATATTCATACAAATATTTATTTCTATTTATAGAAATATTTACTTATAATATTTATTTCTATTTATTGTAATATTTAAATTAGTTGTGGGGCTTAAATTGTTGTAGATAAAAGAGTGGGAGCCATAAACTGTGAGATTTAAAATGGTTGAGGTCTTAAACTGTAGTGATTAAAATAGTGGAAGATATAAATTGTGATAGATATAAGAGAGGGTGAGTAAGTTTGACCGCAGAAATATGTTTCACTACAGTGTCTTGGGTTTAAAATCAAATATAAGGTGGTCGCCAGGGAAATATTCCCAATTATTCAAATACCCAAGTCAATTGGGTTTTATAGAGATTTTAATTAACAATACAATGAGTAATCAAAGAAAGAGAGAGAGAGTAAAAAAGGAATAAGTATGAAGGGCCTCAAGCCAATATGGCCTAGACCTGAGTCTTAAAAGAGAAATCAGTCCGTTTTTTATAACTCACCATAAGATCTGTCTAAGTAAGGATTTCTAATGACACCAGGCCAGCAGCATCTCAGCTGCTTTCACCAGCTCCCTCCTCCATCTGAATGTTTCAGAATCAGTCTCCTCAGAATGAGTCTCTCCAATCTGAATGTTTCAGAATGACTTCCCAGCTCTTCCCTGAGCTCTTATTTTTAAGGGCAAAATCTTCTCTGTCACCTCCCCTAAGTCCTTACATCTACCAATCACTGTAGATGTTTCTAAAGGACTGCCCATTTTGAATTCACAGCTGAGTAGTTTTAATCTCTTTAGTAAGTCAGGAAAAAAATGCTGCTGTGTTGACAAATTTCATTAGAAAAAACCTCTGAATAAGTTATCACCCTTTTAGGTTTAAGTAGTTTACAAGTTGCCCCACCTTTATAGGTACTTAGTATCCCATTGTATCAATTCTAAAACAGTCATGACTCAAAGAACTTCCTGTCCCTTCCATAAGCATGGATCAAAGTACTTTCATTGTTCTCAAGGAGCTCTCTGTCCTAAAACAGTCCTAAGTAGGGTGGAGTAGGGATAATCCCAAGGCAAGGAGCCCTCACATTCAAGTAGAATTCTCACTATCTGCTAGGGAATTTTTTAAGTAGAAGTCTGAGAAATTTTGAGGTTTACATTATAGAAATATTTATTCATAATATTTATTTATAAGTATAACATTTATAATACTAAATCACTTAACTTCTTAGTGCTGCTAAGCAACTGACATCTGTGGAAGGAATGTCCACACTGGGAGTTCTCTATCTAGTTGATATTGCAATTCAGAATTATGTCCCCCAAAGTAAGGGAAATGTTCCAACTCTGACCCAGCGATCCCACTGCTAGGCATTAAGCATTGGGAATCAAAAGGCAACAGTCCCTGTCCTGAAGGAGCTTACTTTCTTCTAGGGGAAATGTGTCCAGAGATAAGGAACGACAAAAAATGTCCAAAGTCATTTGGGAGAGAGACCTGGTGTAGGAGGTGACTTGCGAACAGAGCCTTGAAAGGATGCCAGAAACAAGTAAGGAGGAAATTGAGCCACTGGTGGAAGGGAGTGATGATCTCAACATTCCCATCCTGTCTTTTGGTCCTCTGCTAGGAGGCCATGGGAAAAGCAAACCCCTTTTTCAGGCTCATTTTGATCCTTCCATTGGCTCAAATGCTTATTGTCAGCAAAGCCCCAAAGCTCTGAAAATGATCATTTCTCAAGTGAAGGCAATCATGGACTCCCTAAGCACAAAGGCCAAGTGAATCAGGTGGGTCCTCAGCAATCTTCCTGTTTCCCCTTGGCGCTCTGCTCCCATCTTCTCACTGTCCAAGGTCCCTGGCTAAGGCAGGGGATGGGGACCTCAAATAATTTTCTTACAGTTCACAGCTGACCACGTTACTCCCCTCCTCAATGAACTCCAACCTCAAATCTAACATTTGCTGTCATTTAAAGCCCCTGCCACCTGAGGCCAGCCTATCTTTCTCTCCAGCCTTGTTACCCATCACTTCCCTCCCCATACACTGGGTTCTGGCCAAATTGGCTTTCTTACTGTTCGTCCATGGCACTCCCATCCACCTCTGTGCTTTTGGAGCGATGGACCCCTCAAAATCCCGGGATTCTGTCTTTTCTTTCTTCCAGTGTTCAGAATCCCCAGGAGCCTTTTGGGCTGGACCCTAGGGCTGCCTTCAATAAGGTCTTTCCAGGTCCTTCTCATCATCTAGAATTCCCTTCTCCATGTCAGACGGTCTACTACATAGGTGTATGTTTTCTCATGAATGGGTTAGAGTGTAAGCTCCTTGGGGGTAGGGAATGCTTCATTTCTTTTTTTCAAGAAATTGCCATTTTATTTTATTTTTTGAATTGAAATTTTTTATTTAATTCATTAATTTAGAATATTTTTCCATGGTTACATGATTGAAAATGCTTCATTTTTGTCTTTTATTCTATCTTTGAATCTAGCATCTAACATACAGTACACACCTAATCAAAGCTTATCTAATTAAATTCAACTGCCTTCTCCTCGCCACTCCCCAATCTCTGCCATAATGAAATAATGTGATGTATTGGGAAGGGAATTGAACTCTGGAGTCTCAGGATCTGGGTTTAAATTCTGGAGCAGCTACTTCCTGCTAATCTAGTCAATCCCTTCTCTATGAAAGAGAGGGATTGGACCTATTTATTTATGCCAATGTCTGATTCTGGAGAGTGTTTCTGTGAAAAGTCCTTAGTGCCACCTGTCGGTAAAAATGTGGGTAGAAAAATGACTTGGGGGGGGGGTTGTGGCTTCCAAATTGGATAGGATAAAAAAACCTCTCAGTTCTACTGTTTATTTTAATTCATTTAAGGAAAGATGTTTGTAAATGTGCTGATTTCTGAGTTTGGACTTTTCATTGGTGCGGTGTTTGGGATAAATGTGTTAATTGAAAATCAGTCAGCATTATGTGCAGAGCCCTCGGAAAAGAGAATATAACATACACTAAACTCCTTTAGCATACAGTAGAAGGGCTTAGGTAATTGGACTGATGTTCTCAAAAAGAGAAGCGGGCGTCAGTGGAGAGTGTGGTGGGGCTTTTAGCAGAATTTTGGGGGGAAGAAAGCCCAGGCCAGAAAGAGCCTACGTGGACCACGCAGACTTGGGAAGAAGGCGGGTACCCCACCACGGGTTAGAGAGAGAAGTCTAGGGTGGGTAGTCTTAGAACTGATATTCCAAAACTTGATAAAGGTTTGAAGATTGGTGGATAGACAAGACAGGGGATGTTATTAACAGGGGGGGCCTGGATGACAATTTGTCCAAATGGACAAAGACAGAAAATGGAGGGATTCTTGGAGTGGTTCCAGCTTTTGCTGCTACAAAGCCGCCATCTTGGCTCCACCCCACCCTCACCCCCAAATACAGAAGATGGAACAAGGAGTTCCAAGGCCCATTTTGGCTGGGACTCAAGAGTGGCAAAGGTGAATGATGTGAAATAGGACCAGGGAAGGCTGATATCCTGAATTTGGGGCTTTTTACATTTAGATGAAAGAATGTCATGAGTAAGATAAATGCCCCATGATGAAGCTGAAAGTTTGGATTTGAACAGCTCTCCAAAAGATGACTGAGCAACCTGCCTTCTCCAAAGAATTCCAGCTCAGGAACTATAAGCCCTCTGCAAAGGAGACTGGGTTCCCCGGTGTAACCAGACCCGCATCCTGCTGGAACGCCAACATAGCCCCTGCCACCTCGCCTTTCAATCTTGGTAATTTTCCCATTAGATCACAACTTATTCATTTGGGAGGCCATAAAGAAATTCCAATTTAAACTGCCTTGCATCCTTTTCATCCTCATTTTTTTCTCCTAGAGCCCAGACGTGAGAATGTAAAACTTTGCCCCATTTCATTACTTTTGTTCTTTTTGGCCGCCGCCACTCTGAAAGCTCTGTGTGAAATTATTAGAAGACCTCGTTTTTCAGATGGTTGTAAAAGTAGATGCATATATGGGGACTCACTCAAAGGGCATTATTTTAAAAAAGCCATTTGCTGGGTACCCAGCCCTCAGGATGCTGATGCCCATTCAAGGATGGGGGAGCCATCCTCTCTATGATTATTTTTACATCTGAACTTTTTTTTTTAAATACACTGGATAGACTTGAAACTTTCAGGGTCACAGGCCCAGCACGCTTCCCAACAGCCTATGCAAGGGATTCCAATTAACCAGACTAGGTTCAAGGGCGCTACACCACCAAGGCTGTTCACCTGCTTTCCACCTGGCTTTGTGTGGTGCTGCTTTGTGATAGCAGCAACCAGGTCTCTCCACCCTTTGATAAAAATTTCAGTTACCCCAGGGAGAAGCTTTCAACTTTATTAAGCATTGAAGCCAGACCATTTGTTCTCCTTTTGGAAGAACAGTTCAAAAGCATGCTTTCTAAGGAAGTAATCGGATAAATTAGGATAAGACTTGTGGACTTTGGTTGCTGGGGTGTGTGTGTGTGTGTGTGTTTTCTGTAATAGAAACTGAAGAGCCCTTGTCAACCACTAGGCTATTGTGCATTTCTTAATAAAATTTTTCCATCTCTCCCTCTCTCCTCTCTCTCTCTCCATCTCTGTCCTTTTCTCTCTCAATCTTTCTTTCTTGTCCTTTTCTATCTCTTTCCTCTCCTTCTTAGTCTTTCTCTGGTTCTTTTCTGTCTCTTTCTACTCTCTGATTCTCTGTTCTTTTCTCTCTCCATCTTTCTGTACTTTTCTCCTAATCTTTCCTTCCCTCCCTCCTTCCTCCCTCCTTTTCTTCCTTATTTTATTTCTGTCTTTTCCCATCTTACTTTCATCTCTTTTTCTTCTTCTCTTCACTGTTCTCTCCATCTTTGCCTTTATCTCTCTTCATTTCTGTGCTTGCTTGCTTTCCTTTCTTTTCCTCTATCTGTCCATATCTTTCTCCATCTCTTTCCTCTCTACCCCCACCTTTCTCTTTCCATCTTTCTCCTTTCTTCTTTTCTCTACTCCTTTCATCTTTTTCCATCTGTCATTTTTTCTCTCCATCTTTTTCTTTCATTTTTCTTCTCCCTTCTCCCCACTCATCTCTCTTCTACTCTTTCAATTTCTATTTTTCCTTACCTCTCTCACCTCCTCTCTCTTCTTTTCTTCTCTCATTAAGTAAGCAGACTATTTCTTCTACTTTTTTCCCCCTTTTGAGTAGGTTTTGAGATTGCTGGGTCTCATGGACATTGTTGTTGTGAGAAAAGTCTCAATCTAGATTTGCAGATAGAGAATTAGTAACCAAAGTTCTGCAGATTATCCTCAGATCTATTTTTCCAATCCTTGTCTGTTCCCTGAGTTTTAATTCTACATCTCCCACAACTTACTGGACATCTCAAACCGGATGTCCTATAGGCAGTTCTTTTCTCCCATACCTTCCCTTCTTCTGAATTTCTCTATTACTCTTGAGGCCATCCCCATCCTCCCAGTCATCCAAGGTTTGCAACCTGGGTGTCATCCTTTACTTTTCCCTCTCACCACATCTGACCTATTGCTCAATCTTTAATTTCTTTCTTTAGAGCATCTCTCACTCCTTTCCACTCATCCAACCGCTGCCCTCATTCAAGTCCTTAATACTTCTCTCCTGGACCAATAAAATAGCCCCATTAGGTGCTACTTCAAGTCTTTCCCCTTCCAATCCATCCACATGGCTGCCATTTTCTGAAAAAAAAATCATGTAAAAAAATGATCATGTAATAAACTCCAGTGACTCCCTAGCATGTCTCAGACCAAATATTAACTCCTCTGGCATTTAAAGTTCTTTTCAACATAACCCTTTCCTCTCTTACCAGTCTTCTAACACCTCACCCCACTCCATGCCCTCTATGGGCTAACCATTCTCACTTGCTGTTTCTCATATATAGCCTTCCATTTCCTTTCTCCAGGCCTTTTTGAGTACATATCTGGAATGCTCTCCCTCCTAATCTCTGAGAGGAATCCTGGCTCTCTTTAAGATTCAGTGCAGATGCCCATTGCTACAGGAGTGCTTTCCTGGCCTCTTTCAGAGGTTAAAGTTAATTCTTGATGTTTTTTTGGTATCATGATCTCCTTTGCCAATCAGGTGAAGCCCAGGGAGCCCTTCTCCGTATATGTTATTATTTTATTTGTAATCAAGATTGAAAGAAAAGTTAAGTTTCAGTTAAAGGTTTAGTGAAAATAACAATGTCATTTCTTTCTCAATGAAGTTCACTGGAGCCCCTGAAACCTCTTCATAGTTTTCTAGAATCTCTGGGCTATAGGTTTCCTTTTCAGATTAATTTACTATCTACTTATTTGTACAGAGTTTATATATATATATATATATATATATATATATATATATATACACACACAAATATATATATATATATGCCTATATATACACATATATATGTATATATGTACACATACCTACATATGTAGTCATTTTATATATTTACATTCACATATACTTGTTACATATATGGCTGTTATATATAAATATAAATAAATTCTTATATATATATATTTGTTTCCCTAATTAGAAAGGAAGTTCCTTGATCTTAGGGGCTATTTTTACTTTGTCTTTTTATCTCCAACACTTAGAACTGGTCCTTGAATACAGGAAGCACCTACTAAAGGCTAATTGATCGCTTGCTTGGAATCAATGTGTAGGGGCAGAGAGCTGAACTGGGGGTCTCCAGACAGCTGATGTCTAGCAGCTTTGGGATCTGGGCAAATCCTCCCCCATCTCCCTAGGCCTCAGTGTGCAGAGCATAGTGGGATCTTTGTTAGGGAGAACTGATTCCAGGGTTCCTTCTGACTCTAAATTTTATGATCATGTCCCTTAGTGTGGAATTTCATTGTTGACCTTTTCACAGGCCATCCCCATCCATGTTCCCTCCTCGTGTCTGTCTTTTGGAATTTGAAGCTTCCTTCAAGGGTCAGCTCAAATGTTCCTTCTTATTTAAAACCAATCCCCAACCTCCCAATAGTTAATGGTTCTCCTCTCTGACACAACTAGTGTATATTTACTTTGTTCGTTTTGTATTTACTTATATTTCCCCAATAGAGTGTAAGCCCTCTGAGGGAAGGAATTGTTTCGTTTTTTTTTACTTCATATGACCAGAGTTTAGCACTATGCTGGGCTCATTAGAGATAACTAAGTAATGATTATTAAATGAATAAACTCATTTGCAATAATTAGCTTATTTTAAGCCTAGGAGCAATATAATGACCCCCAAAGTCCATTTGATTCATTGTTTTTTGACATTACTGTGTTTATTTACTTTTTTTTAAATTAAAAAAATTTTTTTAAATTTTATAATATTTTATTTGATCATTACCAAGCATTATTCATTAAAGACAAAGATCATTTTCTTTCCCCACCCCCCATAGCCAATGCGTGATTCCACTGGGTATCACATGTGTTCTTGATTCGAACCCATTGCCATGTTGTTAGTATTTGCATTAGAGTGTTCGTTTAGAGTCTCTCCTCTGTCATGTCCCCTCAACCACTGTAGTCAGGCAGTTGCTTTTCCTCGGTGTTTCTACTTCCACAGTTTGTCCTGTGCTTGTGGTTAGTGTTTTTTCTCCTAGATCCCTGCAGATTGTTCAGGGACATTACACCGCCACTAATGGAGAAGTCCATTACGTTCGATTATACCACAGTGTATTAATCTCTGTGTACAATGTTCTCCTGGTTCTGCTCCTTTAGCTCTGCATCACTTCCTGGAGGTCGTTCCAGTCTCCATGGAATTCCTCCACTTTATTATTCCTTTTAGCACAATAGTATTCCATCACCAACATATACCACAATTTGCTCAGCCATTCCCCAATTGATGGGCATCCCCTCATTTTCCAATTTTTGGCTACCACAAAGAGCGCAGCTATGAATATTCTTGTACAAGTCTTTTTCCCCATTATCTCTTTGGGGTACAGACCCAGCAGTGCTATGGCTAGATCAAAGGGCAGACAGTCTTTTATCACCCTTTGGGCATAGTTCCAAATTGCCCTCCAGAATGGTTGGATCAATTCACAACTCCACCAGCAATGCATTAATGTCCCTACTTTGCCACATCCCCTCCAGCATTCATTACTTTCCTTTGCTATCATGTTAGCTAATCTGCTAGGTGTGAGGTGATACCTCAGAGTTGTTTTGATTTGCATCTCTCTGATTATAAGAGATTTAGAACACTTCTTCATGTGCTTATTAATAGTTTTGATTTCTTTATCTGAAAACTGCCTATCCATTTCCCTTGCCCATTTATCAATTGGAGAATGGCTTGGATTTTTGTACAATAGATTTAGCTCTTTATAAATTTGAGTAATTAAACCTTTGTCAGAGGTTTCTATGAAGATTTTCCCCAATTTGTTGTTTTCCTTCTGATTTTAGTTACATTGGTTTTGTTTGTGCAAAAGCTTTTTAATTTGATGTAGTCAAAATTATTTATTTTACATTTTGTGACTCTTTCTATGTCTTGCTTGGTTTTAAAGTCTTTCCCCTCCCAAAGGTCTGACATGTATACTATTCTGTGTTTACCCAATTTACTTATGGTTTCTTTCTTTATGTTTAAGTCATTCACCCATTTTGAATTTATCTTGGTGTAGGGTGTGAGGTGTTGATCAATTCCTAATCTCTCCCACACTGTCTTCCATTTTTCCCAGCAGTTTTTATCGAATAGTGGATTTTTGTCCCCAAAGCTGGGATCTTTGGGTTTATCATATACTGTCTTGCTGAGGTCGCTTTCCCCCAGTCTATTCCACTGATCCTCCTTTCTGTCTCTTAGCCAGATTGTTTTGATGACTGCTGCTTTGTAATATAGTTTAAGGTCTGGGACTGCAAGGTTCCCATCATATGTGTGTTTTTTTTTTCATTATTTCCCTGGATATCCTTGATCTTTTGTTATTCCAAATGAACTTTGTTATGGTTTTTTCTAAATCAGTAAAGAACTTTTTTGGGAGTTCAATGGGTATGGCACTAAATAGATAAATAAGTTTGGGTAGGATGGTCATTTTTATTATATTGGCTCGTCCTATCCATGAGCAGTTAATGTTTTTCCAATTGCTCAAGTCTAGTTTTAGTTGTGTGGAGAGTGTTTTGTAGTTGTGTTCATATAGTTCCTGTATTTGTCTCAGGAGATAGATTCCTAGGTATTTTATTTTGTCTAAGGTGATTTTGAATGGGATTTCTCTTTCTAGTTTTTGCTGTTGAGCTGTGTTGGAGATATATAGAAAAGCTGATGACTTATGTGGGTTTATTTTGTATCCTGCAACTTTGCTAAAGTTGTTGATTATTTCAATTAGTTTTTTGGTTGAATCTCTAGAATTCTTTAAGTAGACCATCATGTCATCTGCAAAGAGTGATAACTTGGTCTCCTCCTTGCCTATTTTGATGCCTTCAATTTCTTTTTCTTCTCTAATTGCTACTGTTAGTGTTTCTAGTACAATGTCAAATAATAGAGGTGATAATGGGCATCCTTGTTTCACTCCTGATCTTATTGGGAATGCATCTAGTTTATCCCCATTGAAGATGATATTAGCTGATGGTTGTAGATATATACTGTTTATTATTTTTAGGAACAACCATCCTATTCCTATGCTTTCTAGTGTTTTTAATAGGAATGGGTGTTGTATTTTATCAAAGGCTTTTTCTGCGTCTATTGAGATAATCATGTGGTCCTTGTTAGTTTGCTTGTTGATGTGGTCAATTATGTGGATAGTTTTCCTAATATTGAACCAGCCCTGTATCCCTGGTATAAATCCTACTTGATCATGGTGGATGACCCTTCTGGTCACTTGCTGGAGTCTTTTTGCTAATATCCTATTTAAGATTTTGCATCTATATTCATTAGGGAGATTGGTCTATAGTTTTCTTCCTCTGTTTTTGACCTGCCTGGCTTTGGAATCAGTACCATGTTTGTGTCATAAAAGGAGTTTGGTAGAACTCCCTCTTTGCTTATTATGTCAAATAGTTTGTATAGTATTGGAGTTAGCTGTTCTCTGAATGTTTGATAGAATTCACTGGTGAATCCATCAGGCCCTGGGGATTTTTTCTTAGGAAGTTCTTTGATGGCTTGTTGGATTTCATTTTCTGATATGGGATTATTTAAGAATTCTATTTCTTCTTCTGTTAGTCTAGGCAGTTTGTATTTTTGTATATATTCATCCATATCTCCTAAATTGGTGTATTTATTGCCATATAATTGGGCAAAGTAATTTTTAATGATTGCCTTAATTTCCTCTTCATCGGAGGTGATGTACCCCTTTTCATCTTTGATGCTGTTAATTTGCTTTTCTTCCTTCCTTTTTTAAATTAGATTGACCAGTACTTTGTCTATTTTGTTTGTTTTCTTCAAAGTACCAGCTTCTTGTCTTATTTATTAAATCAATAGTTCTATCACTTTCGATTTTATTAATTTCTCCCTTAATTTTTAGGATTTCTAGTTTGGTTTTCTGCTGGGGGTTTTTAATTTGATCGCTTTTGAGTTTTTTTATTTGCATTTCCAATTGATTGATCTCTGCTCTCCCTAGTTTGTTAATATATGCACTCCGGGATATGAATTTACCTCTGATTACCACTTTGGCTGCATCCCAAAAGGTTTGAAAGGATGTCTCGCCATTGTCATTTTCCTAGATGAAATTATTAATTGTTTCTGTGATTTCTTCTCTAACTAAATGATTTTGGAGTATCATATTGTTTAATTTCCAATTAGTTTTTGATTTGGTTTTCCATGTACCATTACTGATAATTATTTTTATTGCCTTGTGATCTGAAAAGGCTGTATTTATTATTTCTGCTTTTCTGCATTTGTGTGCCATGGTTCTGTGACCTAATGTATGGTCAATCTTTGTGAATGTGCCATGTGGTGCTGAGAAGAAGGTGTATTCCTTTTTATCCCTATTTATTTTTCTCCATATGTCTATTAATTCTAATTTTTCTAAGATTTCATTCACTTCTTTTACCTCTTTCTTATTTATTTTTTTATTTGATTTATCTAAATTTGATAATGGTTGGTTTAAGTCTCCCACTAATATGGTTTTACTGTCTATTTCTTCCTTCAGTTCTCCTAGTTTCTCCATTAGAAATTTGGGTGCTATATTATTTGGTGCATACATATTGATTAGTGATATTTCCTCATCATCTAAAGTCCCTTTTAACAAAATATAATTACCTTCCCTATCCCTTTTGATCAGGTCTATTTTTGCTTTGGCTTTATCAGATATCATGATTACCACTCCTGCCTTCTTTCTGTCAGTTGAGGCCCAGAAGGTCTTACTCCATCCTTTAATTCTGACCTTGTGGGTGTCTACCTGCCTCATACGTGTTTCTTGAAGACAACATATGCTAGGGTTTTGGATTCTAATCCATTCTGCTATTTGTCTATGTTTTATGGGTGAGTTCATCCCATTCATGTTCAAAGTTATGACTGTTACTTGTGGACTCCCTGGCATTTTGATATCCTTCCCTAATTCTAACCTTTCTTCTTCAGCTCTACCTTTTAGTCCAGTGATTTACTTTGAATCAGTCCCCCTTGTCCCCTCCCTTGATGTTTCCCTTTCTAGTCCCTCCCTTTTTGTTCCCTCCCCCTCGCCACTCTTCTTCCCTCCCTTTTTTGTGTTCCCTCCCCCCTTACCCCCTTGGTTTTCCCTTCTCCCTTCCCTTGTTGGGTAAGATAGAATTCAAGATCCCAATGGATCTGGATGTTCTTCCCTCTCAGAGTTGATTTCCCTGAGAGTAAGGTTTAAGTAAAAACTCTCTTCCTCTCCTTCTTGTAGGAGTTTTCTTCCCCTCCCCTTCCCGTGTGAATCTTTGTGTGAGAAAGATTATTCTATTTGGTCTTTCTTTTCCCCCTATTTACACATTGCATTTCCACACATGTTAGTATACATAGATTGATATAAATGTAGTCCTTATAGAAGAAAGTTTGAGTAAAAGAAAAAGATAACATTTTTCTCCTTTTCCTTTTCCTTCATATTTACCTTTTCAGGTATTCCATGCTCTTTGTTTTTCGATATCAAACTTTCCACAGAGCTCTGGTCTTTTCTTTGCAAAACTTGGAAATCTTCTATTTTGTTGAATGCCCATACTTTTCCCTTGGAAGTATATAGTCAGTTTTGATGGATAGCTGATTCTTGGTTGAAGGCCCAGCTCTCTTGCCTTTCTGAAAATCATGTTCCATGCCTACGATCATTCAGAGTGGAACTTGCAACCTGGACCCTGATTGGCATTCCTTTATATCTAAATTGCCTTTTTCTGGCTTCTTGTAGGATTTTTTCTTTTGCTTGAAAGCTTTGGAATTTGGCAATTACATTCCTGGGAGTTGTCTTTTGGGGATTTAGTGTAGAGGGTGTTCTGTGAACTCTTTCAATGCCTGTATTGCCCTCTTGTTCTAGGATCTCTGGGCAATTTTCTTTGATTATATCTTGTATTATGATGTCTAGTTTGCTGTTTATTTCTGGCTTTTCTGGTAGTCCAATTATTCTTAAATTGTGTCTTCTTCCTCTATTTTCCAAGTCTGTCACCTTGTCAGTGAGATATTTTATGTTCTCTTCTAATTTCTTGGTCTTTTGGCTTTGCTTTATTAGTTCTTGCTCATTGTCTTCGAGTTGCCTAATTCTGACCTTTAAAGCCTGGTTTTCCTTTTCACTTTGGTCAAACTGGTTTTGTAGATGCGTGAATTTCTTTTGCATTATTTCCCACTTTTCCTCCCAGAAGGCTTCCATCTTTTTGATCCTTTCCGAATCAAATTCTTCATGGGTTTGTGGAGAGTTTCCATTTCCTTTGGAAGGTTTCAGAGCATTTGCTTGTGTTTCCTCTTCTATCTCCTCTGTATTTGTATTTTTGCTCCATAAAATGTGTCCAAAGTCGCCCCCTTCTTCTTGTTTTTCTTGGAATTTTGGGGCTTTTGTGCATCTGTGGAGTTTGCCATCTCTATCTGAGTGGGGAGGACTAGCTTTTCTTATCTCTGTCTGGTGTTCAGAGGTTTTAGCCCTACGCAGATTGTCCGTTCTATGCAGCTGTTGTTCTGTCTTCCGGGGAAGCCAGGAATTGCTGGTGTTTCCATGTTAGTGCCCTCCTCAGTTCCCTCCCGATGCGTCTCCATTGCCTTACTTCCATGCTCTGAGCCTGGCTCGGCACTCTCCGCAAGGTGTTTTAATGCCTTAGCTGGCCAGAAGACCCAGCACTCTGAGGGGGGAGGGGCTGTGGCTTCCAGGAGCTCCACAGGTTCCTGATAGGATTAGCTTTCCCTGGGTTGAACTGAGTATGCTCTGAGGCAGGGACCTTCCGTGAGACTTGGATGGAAGGATCCAGCCAGGGTGTTACAGGCTCTCCCCATCTCTCTCTGTTTCCCTGCTGTCTGTGTTGGGTGCCCCCTTGACTGAGTCAGGTTGTTTTCAGGAAGAGGCCTTCAGAATAGCAGACCCTGAGGCTCTGAGGTTCCCTCTGCTGCCTTGGACTCCGTGATCTGGGTTGGGGGGGATGGGTCCTGGGACCTTCCTTCTGCCTACCCCTTAGGTCAGAGTGATCTCGGGTTCTGGCTTTTGGGTGGCCGTACCTTTTGGTCCAGGTCCAGGAGGAGGATTCCCGGGGTCTATGCTGTTGTTCGTTTTGAATTTCGGTGCCCTAGGAGCATATAGCTTGAGTTCGGTAGGGAAGGGTTTCTGGAGATCTGAACTTTAGCTTTCTCTAAGCCGCCATATTGACTGGAAGTTATCTGTGTTTATTTAATTTAATTTAATTAATTTTTTTTGGAAAATTTTATTTAAATACTTAATTTAGAATATTTTTCCATGGTTACAAGATTCATGTTCTTTCCCTCCCCTTCCATAGCTAACATGCAATTCCACTGGGTTTTACATGTGTCATTGATCAAGACCTATTTCCATATTGTTGATATTTGCACTTAGGATGATCATTTAGAGTCTACATCCCCAGTCAGATCTAGGGTGTTTATTTTACATAAAAGAACAGTCACAAAGTGCACAGAGACTCCATTAGGAGAAATCCTAATATCTAAGCAAAAGTTGAGCCTTCTACCTAAACTTACATCTTTTATATCCATCTCTAGTGATCTTCAGACCTCTTTGTGGTTCAGGCAAAATACAGTTTACTGGAAACAGAAAACAGTAGATTATCTAATAATATCTGTGGCTAGACAGGCATTGGGAAGGAAAGTTGAGTAAAGACCTGTCTTGGTGTTAAAATAGATAAACAGATCATATCTTTCTTTTATAGAGGAATTCCTTTTGGTCATATACATTTCTGTGAATTACCTCTACATCATAAATATCAGATCCTTATCAGAGATATTTGATGCAAAGTTTTTTCCCCTTCCATTAGACCACTTCCTTTATTATCCTGGTTGCATTTATATTGTTAGTGCAAAAGCTTTTCATTTACGTGTAATCAAAATTATGTCTTTTATCTTATATAATCTCTTTTATCACTTATTTATTTTAAGAATCTACCTTTAAGCCAGAAAGGTACCTGCTCTATTTTCTTCTAATTTCTTATGGTATGGTCATATTCAGGTCACATATTCATTTGAGGTCATTAGGGTATATAGTATAAGCTGTTGGTCTAAACCTAGTTTCTTCCAGACTGCATTCTGGTTTTATGAGTTATTCTTGTCAAATATCTACCTCTTTTTCCCCAAGATTATTTGCCGGTAAGATACATCTTGTGTCACAGTGGTCTTCATGAGGCTGATTAAAAACACATACTTTGTCAATAACTAAAGAAGAATCATTACTCTAATAGATATGACTTCTTTGGGAGATATTTGAAAGTCATTTCTTTGGTCAGAGTAGATTTCAAAATTGGAGAATATGAAGACCATACCTACCCTCAGTTGGGGTACCTCCCCAAAAGTGAAGTAAACTAATATTACAAATTTCTTGTTAGGTAGGCTCTCATTAAGTGTTCTGATGAGGGGAAGCTAGGTGACTCAGTGGGTAGACTAGAGGTCCTGGGTTCAAATCTGACCTCAGACATTTCCTAGCTGTGTGACCCTGGGCAAGCCACTTAACCCCAATTTTGCCCAGCCCTTACTGCTCCTCTGCCTTGAAACTGATAACTTTATCTGAGACAGAAGGAAAGAAATTCAAAAGTTCTCCATGGATCTCTTTTTGTGGCTTAATTCAGAATAATTTTGATGTTTTCCTATATTAAGAACCTATTAAGTTCCAAGTACTCTAGAAGTGAGAAAAAAATTGAATATAAAACCAGAAAGAACCTAAGAGGTCAAGAACATCAAATCCCAACATGCTGATTTTATAAGGGGAAAATGAAAGTCTAAGGAAATAAAATGGATTGAAGGATTAAGAGTTCTAATACTTCCAGCTTTACATTCTCACCTATGAGGCAACATGACATAAGGATATAACAGTACACTTGGAGGCAGGAAACCTGTGTTCAAACTCCTCCAGAACCAGGTAACTACAGGAAAGTAAGTCACCGAGTCACTCAGAACTTCAATTGCTTTCTCTATATAAGGGGGATAATAATAATGTGTTGCCTACTTGATAGTGGTGGGTACTTTGTCAGCCCTTTAGTGCAATATAGAAACATGAATCATAGATGGTTTAGGTGCATCACTGATACATTTGAAAGTCCCATCAAAGTCCCATATCTGCAGATGAGGAGAGAACACTTCATTGTGGTCTCTGTCTTACAAATTATTTTTTTACTGAATCTGAGACTTCTAACACTCATTGAGAATAGACTGCATCACAGTTTATTCCCTGACATTGAACGAGAGGAGTTCCTGTGGTAAAGTCGATAATCTGGTAGTAGTAGGAAAATCCTCTCATTCTGACTTAATGGGGCTTGTTAAGCCTCATAAAGCTTTTCATTCTTCTGGAAGTTTAAATTCCTCTAATTCATCCCCATCAGAGGCCAGCAGAAGCCACTTTATTTCCTTGGGCTTTCATTTCCCCATTTATAAAATCAGCATGTTGGGATTTGATGTCCTTGACCTCTTAGGTTCTTTCTGGTTTTATATTCAATTTCCCCCTCACTTCTAGAGTGCCTAGAATTTATTAGGCTCTTAATATAGGCCAGCATTGAAAGTTTTCTGGAGTAAGCCACAAAAAAAAGAATATTCATGGAAAATGGAGGACTACTGGATTTATTTCTCTTCAATAGAATGGAAGCTCCTTGAGGGCAGGAACTATTTTCATTTTGGTCTTTCCATCTCCAGCATCCAGCAAGTTGCTGGGACAAAGTTCAAGAGCTTAATACATTATTGTCTATCAGATCATAGATTTAGAGCTGGAAGAAATCTTAGAGATCATAGAATCTTAACACCTTCCTTCTTCCCAAGTTGCCTATTAGTGCAGACAGCAGCATCCTCCTCCCAGGTAGAATGGCATCCTAGTTAGGAAAAACCCTCCACCAGGGCAGGTCAACCTCTCCTCTGTTTTTTATAGTTTTAAACAGTCATCTGGGGAAACTGAAAGTTAAGTGAAGAATGGGCTAGTGGATAGAGTTCTGGACTTAGAGTCAGGAAGATCTGAGTTCAATTCCTGCCCCAACCATTTTCTAGCTCTGTGATATTGGGCAATTCTCTCAACCTCAGTTTTCTCAACTTATAAAATGGGTATCAGAACACCTACCTCCTTTGTGGTGAGGATCAAATGACATAATATATAAAATACCCAGAAAACCTTAAAGCTTTCAGTGTTAGCTCTTATATTATTATGTTAAATATTATATTATTATTTTATTAAGTATATTATATTATTATATGAATTATATTAAGTATTATATTATTTTATTAAGTATGTTACATTATTGTATTAAGTGTTATTTTATTAAGTATATTATATTAATTATAGGAAGTATATTATTTTATTAAGTATATTAAGTATATTATGATACTAATTATATTAAGTATTATATTATTATTTTATTAAGTGTATTATATTATTGTTTTAAGTATATTATATTATCATATCAATTATATTATTTTATTAAGTATATTATATTAATTATATTAAGTATCTTATACTAAATATTATATTATTATTTTATTAGGTATATTATATTAAGTATATTATTTTATCAATTATCTTAAGTATTATATTATTTTATTAAGAATATCATATTATTATATTAAGTAACTTGTCCAGGGTCACACAATTAGCATGCGTCTGACTTCGAATTACACTGCATGGCTTCTTGTAATCAAAAGTTTAATACTATGAATTGAATTCAATGCATGAACCCATTGAAATGTGCCAACTATTTTAAAGAACATTTGCATCTTCTCATTGGAGTTTCAACCTTTAGAGGTCAAGCCTGAAGGTGTTATTACTCCCATTATACAGCTGAGGAAATAAGGTAAATGACTTACCCTCAGACATATGGCTAATAAATAGCAAAGCTAGTCTTTGAACACAGGTCTTCCTGATTATGAGTCCATTACAATGACAATTACTCATCTGGGTGTGCTTTGCTACCTACAGATAAAGACACATAACCCTTGCCCTGCCTATAAAAGGCAGCAATTCATTCCCTCCTCTTACCCCAGGGTGAATCAGTCTAAGAATGATCAAATCAGCAAGCAACATTTTAAGATATATTAGATAAGGGCAGCTGGGTGGCTCAGTGGATTGAGAACCAGGCTAATCGCAGGAGGATCTGGGTTCAAATGTAACCTCAGATACTTACTAGCTATGTGACTCTGGGCAAGCCACTTAAACCCATTGCCTAGCCCTGCCAGTCTTCTGCCTCGGAATGGATGCTTAGTATTGATTCTAAGAGAGAAGTAAGGGTTGAAAGAAATGATTCTATAAGGTCAAAGTAGATTTATTATTTTCCCATCCTATTCTGGAGGGATGGAAGCCTGGAATGGTAACATCTGGAGGGGCTGCCTGAAGGCAGAAGTGTTGACAGATCAGTGGGTCCCCAAGTGGAGGAACCAAAGATGTGAGAAGCGAGAGAAGTGACCTGGAGCTGAGCTCCAAGTGGCATTCGAGGCACAGACAGCCTGTACTAGAGAGTGATTCTATGTCTGCCTTCTAAGATCTCAGCTTTTCAGATAAGAACTCAATATTGGAGAAAAATGGCTGGGAAAACTGGAATGCAGTTTGGCAGAAACTAGGAATAGACCAGCATCTTATACCATATGCCAAGAGAAGGTCAAAATGGGTACAGGATTTAGACATAAAGAGAGATATCAAAAGCAAACAAGGGGAAGCATAGAATAGTTTACTGTCAGATCTGTGGAAAAGGAAAGACTTTTTGAGCAAACAGAGAGTATTGCAGGATATAAAATAAATACTTTTAACTACATTAAAATAAAAAAGTTTTGCACAAACACAGTAACTGAGTTTTTCTATTTGCTTCATTCTAGAGCTGGATATATTCACCATCCCTTTGGCATTCCTGGTAAAGTCTTTGAATCTTCTAAAAAATATGTTTTTAAAGGCAAACAATACAGTAAAATGTCACTAACTGTACAGAAATTCAGGGGACAGCTAAGTGGCTCATTAGATAAAGAACCAGGCCTAAAGAGGTGAAATCCTGGGTTCAAATGTGACCTCAGAAATTCCTAGCTGTGTGATCCTGGGCAAATCCCTTAACCCCCATTGCCTAGCTCATATAACTCTCACACATTAGTGATTCTAAGATGTAAGGTAGGGGTTAAAAAAAAGTATGTAATACAACATAAAATTACAAAGAAAACCAATTTCACTGAAAAACAATTATCAACATAATCTTTTTAAAAACAGAAATCAGAGAGTTGGGTTTTAAGAACCCCTGCCTGAGCCTGAAATGATCCCCACTAGAGATTCTTTGGATCAACAATGATATTTGACAAGAATTGCTCATAAAACTCAAATGCGGTCTGGAAGAAACTAGGTTTAGACCAACAGCTTATAATGAATTTGTGACCTGAATATGACCATACCATAAGAAATTAGAAGAAAATGGAGCAGGTACCTTTCCGACTTAAAGGTGGATTCTTAAAACATTTTAAATTTAATTAAATTTTAACAATGCTAACTCCTCAGGGGAAGCACTTGCTTTATATTTGTATAGGTGATGGGTATCAGGTAGAGAAGGTGCATAATGATGCCACTAGATGACCCTCGGGACCCAAAAAAGATCTTGGCACGTGAAAATTTGGGATCAGATCTACTAAAATGAGACATGATGAGGGTAAATATACAGTGTTACACTTAGATTTAAAAAAAAAAAAGCATCTTCCCAGGTAGTAGATAAGGGATGAAAGGGCAGCTTCATCTGAGAAGATCTAAAGGTTTTAGTAGACTTAAGCAGAGTTGGCCAAAAATATAATGCTCTCCTTGTTTGTTCAGTCTTTTTCAATCATGTCTAACTCTTCATGACCCTATTGGGGGTTTTCTTGGCAAAGATACTGAAGTGATTTGTCTTTTCCTCCTCCAGCTCATTTGACAGAAGAGGAAACTGAGGTAAACAGCGTGAAGTGACTTGACCAGAGTCACCTCGTTAGTATGTGTCTGAAGCCAGATTTGAACTTAAGATGAGTCTTTCTGACTCCCAGCTTGGTGCTCTATCCACAGTGCCACTCAGCTGTCCTATAATGCTGTCCTTCCCCTGAGAGGTAAGAAATTTGATACTGGTTATATATAGGCTATCATACAAAACATATTTCCATATTAATTATGCTGTGTGAGAAGATTGGAAAAAAAACTTAAATTAACAAAATTTTTTAAATGAAAATTTTCAAATAAAAATTTTAATTAAATTAGTATTTCATTGAATCATTAATAGTAATAGAGAATATTTAATTTTCATTAAATGCTTTTAATTTAGATTAAAACAAAATACTAATTAAATAAATATTTAAAATAACCAATAATTTAATCAAAATTTAAAATTGAATGAATTAAAATTGAATTAAATTTAAAATATTTTTAAAACATTAAAAGAACCAAGAAGAATATTAAGTGAAGAATGGTCTGCTTTGTTCTCCATCAGTTCTTTCTTTGGCAGTAGATAGCATTTTTTATTTTAAGACCCTTAGGATGGCCTCAGATCACTTTTTTGGTGGGAATAGCTGCCATTCACAGATGTTCACTGTACATTCCTGCTGTTGCTCTGTGTTCTTATTCTTTCCTGATCCTAGGCGAATGAGAATTCTAGGAGGCTAGGACCTTGTAGATTAGGAAATCCTAGGTTCCATCAGAGGGTTCTATAGGTGATCAGAAAAGCATATAGAATATGGTACTTGTGCTAAGACTTGATGGAAGCCTAATTTGGTTCATGCAGCTAGAATAACTTCTTAAATCTGCCATAATGTGAGTGCCCAGATAGCATAACCGACATAGATTTTGGATGTAACCATCACTTAAAAAAAATCCACTTACTAAACATCTCACAGGATAGACCCTTTGAAAATAGTCAAACTCAGAATTAAGGATTTTGAAAATATCATTAATAATGTAGAATCATTCAATAAGCATTCATTAAAATTGTGTTCTAGGTCTGGAGTCAGGAAGACCTAAGATCAAATATGGCCTCACACACTAGCTAGGAGATGCTGGGCAAATCACTTAACCCCGTTTGCCTCAGTTTCCTGATCTGTCAAATAAGCTGGAGAAGGAAATGGCCAACCAGTCCAACGTCTTTGCCAAGAAAAGCCTAAATGGGGCTATGGAGAGTTAGACACAAATGAAATGAAAGAACAACAACAAAAAGTACAGTTCCAGGGACTATACCAGGTGCTGAGGATACGACAACAAATGTGACTAACATTAAAGAACACCTCGAGGTGGAGTCAGAGACCCTGGGTTCAAATCCTACCTGCAAAGCTTATCCACTGTGAGACCTTTGAGGAAGTCACTTATTTGACTTAGACAGACTTACTGAAACTTGACTTCCCAGGCTTAACCTCTCTGGGTCTCCATTTTCTTAGTTGTAAAATGGGGGTGTTGGACCAGAACCCCTGAAATTCCTCTCAGTTGTAATTATCACTCACTCTCAAGTCAATTTCACAGGTATTGATTGAGTGAATTTTCTCTGTACCAGGAGCTCAGAAGGACACAGAGGACACATGTTCACTCAAAGCACCAGTGCTAGAAGGGATCTTAACAGCAGTTTAGTCTTATTCCTTCTTCCTACAGATGCTGCTCTGTCAGGTCTGATTCTTTGTGAGCCTATTTGCAGTTTCCTTTTCTTTTCTTTTTTTAACTTTTATCTTCCAACTTAGAATCCATACTGTGTATTAGTTCCAAGGCAGAAGAGTAAGGGCTAGATAATGGAGGTTAAGTGACTTGCCCAGGGTCACCCAGCTGGGAAATATCTGAGTCCAGATCTAAACCAGAATCTCCCATCTCTATCTAGTCTTGGCTTTCTATCTACTGAGCCACCTCGTTACTCCCTATTTGAAGATTTCATGTCAAAAATAATGGAGTCGTTCACCATTTCTTCTTCCAGCTCATTTTACAAATGAGTAAACTGAGATAAACAAAAGCCAAGCAACTTGCCCAGCATAATTGAGCTAGTAAATGTCTGAGGGCAGATTTGAACTCAGGATCTTCTTGACTCCAGGACTGGTACTCCATCTACCGCATCACCCAGTTGTCCCTAGACGAGGCAAGTGAAATGCAGAGGGGGAAGTAACTTGCTCAAAGCCCCACATGGGGAATAAGTAGGTGAGCCAAGATTCAAACTCAATTCTGACTCCAGAATCAGACCTTTTCCCTCCACCCCCCAATGCTCCCTCCAAAGACATCTCTCTCTCTTGCTCAAGGAGCTTCTGAACTAATCAGGAGAGACACGAAACAGTTATGGAACCCCAGAGGAGGGCAGACCATTCAAAGATGGATTGAACAGATTCTGCCTTCAAAATGTGTGGCCCAGGAGAGAAGAAAGTAGGCAGAATTTAGAGGGAGACTCTGCCCTCCGGAAAGATGAAAACCATTTTCTTTCAGAATATGCCCGGGGTCCCAGCGTGTAGTCTCTGTGCCATTACAGGACCAGCCTCGTCTCTGTAGGGACACCAGCCCTTCCGTGAATGAGGCTAAATCACTCTGGTCCTTCAGAACTTTGTTTCCATTCTCTTGGAGAGGAACCATGGGAGAATGAAGTCTGTATGTTCTGGATGCCTTTAGGACCCAATTATTACTCAGAGAATTGGCCCCATGAAGCGTGGGCTCATTGTCCAGCTCAAGAAATAGAGTTTTTGATTTTTGAGAGCCAAGTTGAACTCAGAACAAGTACTGTTCAGTCTCTCTGACCCCAGCGTTTATTCAGCTCTCTTCCCAAGTCCCGGGATTGTTCTTTCCCATTTTTATAAGACTACAATTTCTAACACTTGGTTCATTCTTCACTCAATGTGTTTCATATTGCGAGGTCATAATGCCCTTTATTAATGTTGAAATCCTGCTGTTCATGACCTGCAGCAGAATTCTGCCATCTTCCGCAGTGTTTCACTCAATTTCATCTGGTTTCTTTTAGGGGGGGAAAGACTTTGGAGGACTGTATTGGAATCCCCAGTGATACAAATTAATTAAAAATTAGGAAATACATTGGGATATTGATTTGGGAGGAATAAATTGTGCACAGGGATGGAATAGAATATGATTGTACTATAAGAAACAGTGGATGTGAGTTCAAAAAAAATATCGGAGATACATAAACTGATGCAAATGAAGTAAGCAGAAACAGGGAGACAAAGTATGCAAAGAAAAAAAAACAAGAAACCCCAAACTGAATTCCATGTGATCATAAAGACAAACCTGGTTCTAGGAAGAGTTTTTAAAACATTTTAAAAATAATTTTTATTTATTTGGCTAAATATTTCCCAATTATATGTAAACATTTTCAAAAGATATTTTTATTTTATTTTCTGCCAATTTATTTTCTACCAATTACATGTAATACAAATTTCCACACAAGTTTTCCAAAGAGATGGCCAGCAATTCAGTCTGGGTTGTACGTGTATTATCATCCATATTGATCATTTTTGTAAGAAAATGATCATAGAAAACCAAAACTTCAAATAAACTAAAGTGAAAAATCATATGCTTTCATTCTAAATGCAACAGTTCTTTCACTGGAGGTGGAGAGCATTCTTTGTCATAAGTCCTTCAGAATTGTCCCAAATCATGGTATTGCTGAGAGTAGCTAAGTCTATCACAGTTGATCATTCCACACTATTGAATTACTGTTTACAATACTCTTCTGGTTCTGCTTATTTCACTCTGCCTCAGTTCAGGAAGGTCTTTCTAAAATCATCCTATTTATCATTTCTTATACAATAGTAGTCCATCACCATTACATACCACAATTTGGTCAGCCCTTCCCCAATTGATGGGCATCCCCTCAGTTTCCAATTCTGTGCCCTCACAAAAAGAGCTGCTATAAACATTTTTGTACATGTATTTTTTCCTTTTCTTCCATCTTTTTGGGATACAGGCTTAATAGTGGTATTGCGGGATCAAAGGGTATGCACCGCTTTTTAGCTCTTTGAGTATAATTCCAAGTTGTTCTCCAAAATGGTTCACAATGCCAACAGTGCATCAGTGTTCTGACTTTCTCACATCCCTTTCAACATTTATCATTTCCCTTTTCTGTCATATTTGGCAATGGGATAGAGGTGTTATCTCAGTTGTTTTAATTTGCATTTCTCTAATAAGTAGTGATTTAAAGCATTTTATTGTGACTATCGATAGCTTTGCTTTCTTCTTCTGAAAATTGCGTATTCATATCCTTTGACCATTTCTCAATAAGGGATCTTACACTTTTGCCCCAGTTTCCTCTATATTTGAGAAATGAGGCCTTTATCAAATAAATTTGCTGCAAATTCCACCCTCCTCCAGTTTACTATTTTCTTTTTAATTTTGGCTGCATTTGTTTTGTTTGCAAAAAAAATGTTTATTTCATATAATCAAAATTATTTTACTTCCTAAAATTTCCTCTATCTCTTGCTTGGTATTAAACTCTCCCCTTTCCTATGAAGCTGACAAGTATATGTTTCCATGTTCCCTTAATTTACTTATGATATCACCCTTTATGTCCAAATCATTTATTTATTTTGACGTTATCTTGATATACAGTATGAGATATTGGTCTATACCTAGTTTCTGCCAAATTGCTTTCCAGTTTTCCCAGCAATTTTTGTCAGATGTTTAATTCTAACCCCCTAAGTCTGAATCTTTGAGATGATCAAATATTAGATTATTATGGTCAGTTCTTATTGTATATTGTGTACCTAATCTATTCCACTAATCCACCACTATTTATTACCAGGTTGTTTTGATGATCACTGCTTTGTAATATAGTTTGAAATCTGGAACTGCTAGAGTGTGGAAGAGATTTTTAAAAGTCTACCTCCTTTTCTTTCACTGGAGATATGGGAGGCTGTGGGAGTAGAATGTCGTATGTGCTATCGATCAGATATGGTCGATGTGTGTGCTGCCTGATGGACAGGCATCGTACTTAGAGCCTGAAAGAGTGGATCCAAATTCTACCTTCTATACTTGCTACCCATGCGACCCTGGGCTACTAATGGGTCTTCTTTCTTTGCCTCAGTTTCCTCATATGTAAAGTGAGAACATCAGGTCTTCTAAAGTCTATTCTAGCTCTCTGATCCTTTATGTTAGCTGGTTTTGCTGAGATTCTATTTTCTTTTTTAAAAATCTTACCTACAAGAGAATTCTCATCGGACTCTCATTGGACTAGGGAGAAGTGAACATGGAGTAGAACACCTTCCTCCTTTCACTGGAAGGTGGGCTTTGGGGAAAGACTATCACATACACCGTCTGATAGGGTCAAGGATGGGACAACTGATTTTGGTGAACTTTTAAGATAATATTTATTAGCAGGGAAAGGTCATTGGGGTGGGAGGTGATAAATGAGATATAGCGACAATGGTGTCAGTGATACTTTTGTGAAAGGGAAGGAGGCAACTAGGTGGCTCAGTGGATGGAGAGCCTGGAAATGGAAGATTTGATCAAGGCCACTTCCACAATGGGGAAAGTTCCATTTCCACAGTGCCTGTTTGAGTGTTGACAATGTTATCACTTTTAGGGGATTCTCTCCAAGTGGCACTAACTCTATAGCATCCCTGCAAGTCAGGCTGGCTCTCTCTGTGGGGAAAGCAGGGATGTGGAATCCCATGAGATGTTTAGACACACCTAGGTCCCTAGGCCAGATTAGAATTCAGGAAGGCAAATCTTCCCAACCCAGGCCTGGCACTCTATCCGCTGCACCACCTAGCCCTGCCAGTGCCAAATTTTCAGTGACACTCTTCATGGGATGCCACAGGGCTGTCCAAGGTGGGCCAAGGGTGAGAAAAGAGAAGAACCCTATAGGCTTGGGTGCAAATCTCAGCCTTCTGTCTGTAAGCAGGTAGTTTATTAGAGCGTAGTGGGGACTTGATTTGGGAGTCATAGGACTCTAGATGCCAGGGCAGAGGGAGCCTTTGTTGTGGTTGTTGCTCAGTCATTTTTCAGGCCTGTCTACTCTTCATGATGGCTTTTGAGGTTTTCTTGGCAAAGATACTGGACTACTTTGCCATTTCTTTCTTCAGTAGAAGAGATCTCCGGGTCTATCCAATATAAACATTTCTTATTAGAGAGGGGGAAACTGAGGCTCAAGGAAAGTAAGTAATTTTCCTTAAGTAAATTAAGTAGCAAGTATCAGAGGCAGAATTTGAACCTAGCATTTCTGACTACAGAATTAATGATCTTTGTGGCCTTGAAGTCCCAGATCTCAAACTATACTATAAAGCAGTGGTCAACAAAACAATTTGGTACTGGCTAAGAGACAGAAAGGAGGATCGGTGGAATACACTTGGGGTAAGTGACCTCAGCAAGACAGTCTATGACAAACCCAAAGACCCCAGCTTTTGGGGCAAAAATCTACTATTTGATAAAAACTCCTGGGAAAACTGGAAGCCAGTGTGGGAGAGATTAGGTTTGGATCAACACCTCACACCCTACACCAAGATAAACTCAGAATGGGTGAATGATTTGAACATAAAGAAGGAAACTATAAGTAAATTCGGTGAACATAGAATAGTATACATGTCAGACCTTTGGGAAGGGAAAGATTTTAAAACCAAGCAAGACTTAGAAAGAGTCACAAAATGTAAAATAAATAATTTTAATTACATTAAATTAAAAAGGTTTTGTACAAACAAAACCAATGTAACCAAAATGAAAAGGGAAACAACAAATTGGGAAACAATCTTCATAACAAAAACCTCTGACAAAGGTCTAATTACTCAAATTTATAAAGAGTTAAATCAATTGTACCAAAAAATCAAGCCATTCTCCAATGGATAAATGAGCAAGGGACATGAATAGGCAGTTTTCAGCTAAAGAAATCAAAACTATTAATAAGCACATGAAAAAATGTTCTAAATCTCTTATAATCAGAGAAATGCAAATCAAAACAACTCTGAGGTATCACCTCACACCTAGCAGATTGGCTAACATGACAGCAAAGGAAAGTAATGAATGCTGGTGGGGATGTGGCAAAGTCAGGACATTAATGCATTGCTAGTGGAGTTGTGAATTGATCCAACCATTCTGGAGGGCAATTTGGAACTATGCCCAAAGGGTGATAAAAGACTGTCTGCCCTTTGATCCAGCCATAGCACTGCTGGGTTTGTACCCCAAAGAGATAATAAGGAAAAAGACTTATACAAGAATATTCATAGCTGCGCTCTTTGTGGTGGCCAAAAATTGGAAAATGAGGGGATGCCCATCAATTGGGGAATGGCTGAACACATTGTGGTATATGTTGGTGATGGAACACTATTGTGCTCAAAGGAATAATAAAGTGGAGGAATTCCATGGAGACTGGAACGACCTCCAGGAAGTGATGCAGAGCGAGAGGAGCAGAACCAGGAAAACATTGTACACAGAGACTAATACACTGTGGTACAATCGAACGTAATGGACTTCTCCATTAGTGTCAATGCAATGTCCCTGAACAATCTGCAGGGATCTAGGAGAAAAAACACTATCCTCAAGCAGAGGACAAACTGTGGGAGTAAAAACACCGAGGAAAAGCAACTGCTTGACTACAGGGGTGGAGGGGATATGATTGAGGAGAGACTCTAAATGAACACCCTAAATACCAACAACATGGAAATGAGTTCGGATCGAGGACACATGTGATACCCAGTGGAATCACGCATCGCCAACAGGAGAGGTGGTGGGAGGGGGGGAGGAAAAGAAAATGATCTTTGTTTCCAATGAATAATGTTTGAAAATAACCAAATAAAACAATGTTTAAAAGAAAAAAAAAAGAATTAGTGATCTTTGACTCAGCTTTGTGAGCTTGGGCAAGTCATAACTTCTCTGACCTTTAGGCTCCTCATCTGTGGAAATAATGGGTGGGAAGATGACTGACTTCACTGGGTTATGTGAGGATCAGCTGAGATGATGCCTGTATTTCCTTAAAGGACTGTGTATGTAGGCTTGCACTGTAATCAACCACACTACCTCTGATCATGGCTCATTGGATAGTGTTCTGGTCTGGGGTTAGGAAGACATCTTCCTGGGTTCAAATCTGGCCTCAGACACTTCATATCTATGTGATTCTGGGTAAGTTGATTAACTCTGTTTGCCTCAGTTTCTTCATATATCAAATGAACTAGAGGAAGAAAATGGCAAACTACTGCTGTATCTTTGCCAAAAAAAAAACTTCAAATTTGGTGACAAAGAGTCAGAGAAGCCTGAGAAATGACTGAACAACCGCTGATCAGTTTCTCCATACAGAAATAGTGGTCTCCATCCAACCAAGGGACCTTGTGATGATTCATCAGGGAAACTTTGCAAAATGCTCTAAGTTTCTGTCTCAAAGCTAGGTGCCACATCAATACGTCAATAGAAGTGCCAGGAGATAAAGAGCTGTGCCAATTCTTCTCCTAGACCCACTGGACAGTTTTTGCTATTCCACTGAATAATGCCTGGTGATTTCCAGAGCCCAGAGCTTTGGGTTACCATGTGCTTGTTTCCTGTCATTATGAATAATAGATGATCACTTACTGTTTTGCCAAATCTTTTTGCTACATTTTCTTTTTGTGACAATCTTTGAACTTGCAGAAGGGGAAATGAAAGTATCATTCAAAGAATAATTGTTTGAACAGTGCTGTTTCTTCTTTGAGCATTTCTACCAACAGCATTCAAATCATAAAGATATTTACCCTTAAGCTTCTGAGGGTAGAGGATCTGAAGACTGTCTTTACAAATCTTGGAATTTAGAAATGTCAGGCCTTAACAGGGAGATGTCAGAAACAGCTTCTCAGCTAGAAAGGGGGAGAAACAAACACATTATTTTCCATTGTCATTGAAACCAGCGAGGGGGGATTAGAATATTTCAGTAAGCCTTTGAAAATTCTTGAGAAGTCCCTGAAGTCTTTTCCCATTGTATCTTTGGAATCTATTCCACCTCCTTGGAGAGAAGAAGGCCACCAGGGGTGAAGGGGGCCATGTCTCCTATCACCACCCTCTTCTCATTCTGCCCCTTTAGTCACAGGGAATGGGGAAGAGTAGGGCAACCAGTCCTGGTTATCCCAAGAAAGAACTGTGGTTGCTGCTCTGTGGGTGGCTCCTCCCCCCAACACAGCCTGTGCCAACCTACTCAATGACTCAGGAATCCCTGAGCGGCTGCTGCATTATGGCATAGGCAAGGACGAAGAGGGCTTTCAGTGCAAGGCATCTAAAGCTTCCATTGCTCATAAATGTGATAGAATCAATTTTAAAGATGAAGTTTGCTGATGGAACTTTTCTTTCCAAAATAATTACTCTACGATGCCTGGAATTGTTTCTGCTGAGGTCTCAATTCTCTCTACTTCAATGGCTTTAGGGTCTGCACCCTGTACCCAGACCGGAGCAGGCTATGGATGGACTGTGTTTGGGTCTAGTATGGTACCCTCTTAGAAGAAGGACATTGACATGATGACTGAAGGATGAGAGGAGCCAGGATAGGCTGGGGACCAAAGTGGGGCAGACGAAAGAATCTTGGATGAGTGAGGCTCAATTGGGTCAAGCACTTTGGGAAATGAATAGTACATAAACACGATCTAGACATGGGCAACAAGCATGAGATGGAAATGTTTAACTGGGCCTATGGGATGCTAAAGAGTAATGTATCAGAGACTGTTTAGGAAGTGTTTGTCATTAGTATGTCTTCCATTGCTCACATGTTCTGGTCTGATAAGCTTTAGTTCTTTATCTATTGCAAGGTATGTAGTGCAATGGATAGAGTGCCAAGTCTAGAGTCATCTTTCTGAGTTCAAATCCAACCTCAGACTCTTACTAGCTCTGTGACTCCAGGCAAGTCACTTAGACTCAGTTTCCTAATCTGTACAATGAGTTGGAGAAGTAAACGGCAAACCACTCCAATATCTTTGCCAAGAAAATCCCAAATGGGTCTCAAAGAGTAAGACATTACTGAAATGACTGAATAGCAGTGACAACAACAAAGTATAATGTGGTATCCGAGAAAGATGAGAAGTAGATGATCAGTAAGGTTAACTGAAACTGGTACAGGATTATTAGTGGAGGTAATTTAGGGTTAATTCTGTCTTCTCTGTTGCTACGGTTTTGTGGCTATTGTGCCCCTATAGTGGCAGGGTATCAGCAAGATCCCTGGTTCAGTTCCCAAGGGCTATTTTGTGATTAGTGATCCTTTAGGAACCATACAAAATGAGCAATGAAGATGGTCTTGTAGATTTGGTCTCAGAACTCAGTAATGCTTTACCACTGAGTTCAGTTCCCCCTATCCTTCCCAACACAAGGATAACTGCCCAGTGCTGTACAACTGACACATTAGCACACTACCTAATTCTTCTTCTGATATATTCTGTCTATAATCTTGGGCAATCACTTCAGCTCTCTGGAGGTGGCAGTTTCCTCATCTATAAAATGATAGTATTGAACTAGACGGTCTCTGAGTTTTCCTCTAGCTCTGATCACATGCTTTCTCTAGGCCTCAGTTCTCCCATCCAATCCAATTGTTCCCAAATGAGGAAGCTGGACAAGAAGACACTCACACACAATATGAATGAAGTCCCTTCTACTTGTTCCCTCTTCTCCTCTTTTCTCTCAATCCATTAACGAGCAATTTTTAAGTGCCTTCCAAATACCAGGCATCTTGGTAGGTGAGGGAGATTCAGAGCCAAAAAAAAAAAAATCCCGCCCTCAAGTAACTTAGATTCTGTTGGGGAAAAGAATACAGTCATCCCTCGCTATATTACAGTTCACTTATTGTGGCTTCATTCTATTGCAGGTTTTAAAAAAAATCTAATTCTATATCATGAAGTTTTCGCTATATCACAGGATTTTATGGATGAATACCATACTGTAACAATGGAAATGCAGTTTGCCACTACTGCTTGCACAAGTTTGACAACATGAGATTGTACACGCACACTATTGGCTACTGGAATGGAAAGCAACCAACCATAGCACTGTGTTCAGTATCCTGAGTGCTGATTGGCTCAGTGACTGTAGCATTGGTCTGTTTGCTCTCCCACACTGTACCCATATGTTCAGCATGTCTCCTTATTCATTTCACATCAGTGTCTGATTGCTGAGCGTAGTATTGCTCTGAGGTGGTGTGTTTTTGTGAAGTTTGCAAAAGTTTGAATTTATTTCAAGCCCTTTGCCACCCAATAATTCTGTATATTCTAAGGCTTCTGGCAGTGAACCCAAGTACCAGAGGAAGACATTTACCATTAAAAAATAATAAAATAAATATAATGCTGCTACTTTGTGGATTTTCACCTATCATGGGGCGTCTCTGGTACATAACTTCCGTGATAGGTGAGGGATCACTGTATCTATATATTTAGAGATTGACTAGGGGACCAGTGATAATAAATAATAATACATAATATTAATATGTTAACATACCATAATAATATATCACATGTAATATTATACACTAATGGATTATAGTAATAATAATGTTTATTGACTGAGTCTTATCAATTGAATTACATGGGGGTGGTGGTTAAATTGTAGGCTATAAAGGACAGGTAGCAAGAGATATTAAGATTTGAAATAATTTCTGTTATTATTCAGTTGCCCGACTCTTCATGGCCTCCTTTGGGGTTTTCTTGGCAAAGCTAACCGAGTGGTTTGTCATTACCTTTTCTACAGATGAAGAATAGGATTAAGTGACTTGTCAAGTCTCAAGTCTAGTCTGAGACCAGATTTAAACACAGGAACACACGTTTTCCTGACCGGAAGCCCGATTTCTATCTACTGGACCACCTAGCTGCTCATTCAATTACCTTGCAGTAGTTAAATTTGCCTTATAAAAAAGGATTTGTGACCAGAAGTGGCCTACACCCAGAGAGACTCAGAAAAGCTTGGCAGCCTTCCACACAGACCAATGACAACAAAACAGATTAAGATGTAATTGGAAAATTCAGTTCAATAAACATTTATCTACATGTGGCTCAGAGCATACAAATAAGAAAAGGAGAGTCAGTCTCTGCCCTCAAGAAACATACCATCTAATATGGAAAGACAAGTTGTAACAGGAAACTGAAAAGGTTCCTTCACCCCCTCTACTCAAGGTGGGGGAGAAGAGAGGAAGGAATTGAAGCCAGGTAGAGCTGCTGATAGAAAACAGTCTAGGAAATGAAGGATGCTAGTCCAAGCCCTTCCTCAAAATGCTAGTTCCAGGAAGAACTCATCAGTGAGAAAAAGGTGGTTCAGGGATAGAGGGAGAAGGTGGTTAAGATTATTCTCTTCTGAGGATTTAAAGAAAAAGATGCCTCATTGATCCCTTTTCCTTCCTTCCTTCCTTCCTTCCTTCCTTCCTTCCTTCCTTCCTTCCTTCCTTCCTTCCTTCCTTCCTTCCTTCCTTCCTTCCTTCCTTCCTTCCTTCCTTCCTTCCTTCCTTCCTTCCTTCCTTCCTTCCTTCCTTCCTTCCTTCCTTCCTTTTTCCCTCCCTCTCTCCCTTCCTCCCTTCCTTTCTCCTCTATTTCAACCAAACAAAACAAGGACTATTTCAATCCTATATATTTGAAATAAGACTTAGTTTGGGAACACAAAATTTAACTTGTTTTGATGGAAAGACTCCCTGACTCTACCTTAGTGATTCCTTGAGAGGAGTCCACCATGTTTCTGAACTTCATCTCTTACAATCCCTCCTCTTTCTATTTACCAATTGGGCTCCTCTCATTCCATTTATTGTAGATTTTTTTTTCTGATTCTGCTTCTAGGTTAAAACAGAACTTTGTTGGATCCGGGATCTCCACTTACCTAAGGACTACAATTTGCTTTTTTAAAAAAGAAAAAAAAATATTTTGTGACCACCACCTGCATTCCTGGGGTCCAGGATTGAAGAATTTTTCACATACTCTTTCTGACCTGGGATTCCTCTAAAGCAGTGATGATGAACCTTTTAGAGACCAAGTGCCCAAATGGCACCCCTCATATTGCATGTGAGCCTCCTCCTTAACCCAAACAGGGGAGGGAGGAAATGCTCCCATTGGGCTGCTAGGCAGAGGGGTGGGTGATGTGAAAAATGTCCTCAGGTACAGAGGAGAGGGGGAGTGGAGCAGCCCTCTTTGGCATGTGTGCCATAGGTTCACCAACATGGCTCTAGACACTTGGGGTGTCCTGGGGACCCTATACCCCCATTCCATCTCCCTCTCCTCTCCAAGTTCTAAGAAAAAAGGACAATGGTCTAGCTTCTGTATAAGGGGATATAGAGCTCTTTACCAAGGAGAAAGAGAGTGGCTATTGGCACAGGAGTCATTAGGGCACAACTTCAGGGAATACTTGGGTCCTAGAAGCAGCAAGAGATCCAAAGGGCCTGCCTTAGCAACTGCTTCTCCTAATTGACAAATGTAGTACAGGTGGGATGGTTCAGTGGAGAAGCAATAGGAACAGAGGCAAAATCCTGAAGCAATAGAGATATAAATAGAAGAAATTAATACAATAGCAATTGATTTAACACTGATTAAACATCAGGCTTCTTTGCATTTGAGTAACTTGTCCCCATTGCCAATAAACTCCATCCCAGAAATCATCTTCTGATAGTCAGGGATAGGTCTCCTTAGTAAATTTGCTTCCTTTGTTCCAAGTTGCTTATAGAGATACTTGAGATGTCCTGCTAAAAACTTTTGCAAAGCATATCTCAATACAGCTTAGTACAGTTTTGATAAACACATAAGGAACAACACTCTTGCAAATAGATTTCTCCATCCCAGGTTCTGTAAGAAATATAGAAAGTTATGGGCCATAATTCTGAGCCCAAGATCCAAACTTCAGTTGTGGTAAGTTAAAGCTAGAGGTCCCATGGGTTTTTAAGCTATTTCTACAGGCTCTTGACAACAGATACAGATAGATAATTGATTAACAAAATCCAGATACTTAAAGTATGTTAGCTAGTGGCTGATAAATTCTAGTCATCAACTACTGATTCACTTGGTTGTTTGGGATATGTAATGTTCATACCTTCATCTTGTAATTTACATTATGCTCTCATCTTCCATTGAGCACTTGCTCTGATTATAGAAATTTGTCTTAAAAGGAAAAAAGCAGGGAATGGATGAAATAAACAGAGTGATTTGACTCTGACTTCAGGAGAGAACCAGATCTATCAGTCATTCATAGAGAAGCCAGGTTCAGGAATATTCAGAATCAAGTGGATCTACCAAGTTAGAAGGATCCCATCCCAGCTTGGGATGAGATTGTTCTCTCAACTTTTTTAAGGACCTGAACCAGTTACCATTCACATTTCTCTGAGCGCCTTGTGGCTTTTCTTGATGATCCAACAATAGTTAAGATCCAAAGAACTATCCCCTCAAATAGCAAATCTCACCAATTGTAGCTTAGAGTTGAAAAGTTTATATTCTTGGCAATCCATATTGTCTTGGAATTCCATAACCCCAAAAAGCATTTTTTTTACCTTTAGTTTTTTTTTTTTACACAGTGACTATATCACTATCACAGATCTATCTGTGAGCCCTCAAGTGCCTTAGACTTGCCCCACTTTGTCTGATAAAGGAGCTGTAGTAGGGAAATGAGACAGTTCTTAACCTCCAATTACAAAATAGATAGGAGATATCTTTACAGAAATACATTTTCTCATCTTTTCATTGAGTCAAAAAAAAAAGGGGTTAATCAAATAATGGCAGCTTATTGTGAAGACTGGATTTGGCTATCTCCTGATTGTAACAATGAAGGTACTTAGCTCTTCCTTGATAGTGAAGATAAAATTGTAATCCCTGGTATATTTTTAGATTTTAATCTCCAAAAGTGTTAACTCAGTATTTAAAGTAGATCTACCCATTTTAAACACAAGGTGCGAACTAACCACAAAAAGGTGTGAACACCCATTTCATGCATTGAGTGGGAGGTCTGTGACCCATGTGTGAAAGAGTGGGCCATCCTGGAGAGGAGCATCTACTGTGATTGGTAGATGTAAAAATTTCAGGAAGGTGACACAAGAGAAAAAGGTCTTTAAATAGAGGAAACAGAGGCACACAAAAAAAAAGAATAAAGAGTGAAGAAGAGTCACTTGGAGGAGAAACTGGAAGATAGACACTTGAGAGACTGGAAGAGCTTATACAGAAGATCTCAGACTGTTTTCCTTTTAGACGGTCACTATGATGAGTGAAAGGCTGACTTAATTTCCTTGTCTTTCTGGAGGTGTGAACCTCCGAGAAAGGCCCATCATCTTGAGACTCTTTTCCCCTGGCTGGAGCTTAGAATTTCTACCTGGCTCTGAGGAAGCAGAGCTCTCTCTCTCTCTCCCCTTTTATCTCTTCTTTAATATCTTCCCTCTATTGTAAAAATAAACTACCATAATTCCATTTACTTTAGTAATTCATTTTGGGATTTAGAAATTAAATCCCTGGTGACCACTAATTAATTATTTCAGTCAACAAATAAATCTAACATTATCTTACATTATCTCAAAACTTTCTCTCTAGTATTAATATTGGCTTCATCTCCTACCTCTTTGCCATATTGGGAGATGAGGAGAACACTCTTAGTGTTAAATATTGGTAATAGCTTACATTTATTAGCATCCAAACATTCACACATTTACCTTAACTACTACTCAATGACCCACAATAATCCAGATTTTTAAAAGACTGCACATTTTAAACATGATATTTTAGCACATTGGTTTGTCCAGTTCATGTCAGATATTAATTTAGTCCTTAGTACAAATTGATAAGCTGAGATAACAACTTACAATTAAACAAAATCCATGGTACATGCAGTTTGCATTAATTGCATGTTTATATTCAAACAATGAAATAATTCTTATCCTAAAATAAGAGCATTTAGTTAGGTATATTCCATATAGCATTTAACAGCATTCCAAACTATTGATACAAGTTCCATTTCAGATTTACAGATTTAGAACTTTTTCCTTCCTAATGCTAGTATTTTAACTTGTGGGCATTTTCCTAGACTGTAAAAAATATATATTTGCTTAGTCATTTCTTTTTTCTATAAAGATGGTGCTAAATTTCTGATATTTTAAGTTATTTGGATTAGTACATTTAATTAATCAGTGAGTAATTTCAGTTTGTCTCTCATCTGTGCATTGGACTGTTAGTTGCTTGTTGACCTCAAAACAAACTGCATCCTCTTTGAGCTGATAACAGAGCTTGCTTGGAATGGCCCTAATCACATCTCTGACAAGCAGACTAGCTACCTATTTTCAAGATTAAGAAAGACATTGGTCAGTTTTCAATTTTAATTTACTAGGATGAAAACCATTCATGATATCTTTAAAAGTTTAAATCATTTAACCATTTTATTCACTTTAAATCTCAATGAGATTCTGGGCCCAGGTGCTGGAGGTAGGAGGTTGGTCCAGCAGGCCAAAGACTTTAACAGCCTTTCTGGCATATTTACAGCTCCTTAAATATTGTATTTACTTCCATGTAGATGGCAAAATCACCCACAGAAAAAAGCAAGAAATTGTTTTAGATAAATCTATACAATTGGAGCAGAGGTAGGAGGTGGGGCTGAGGCAGGGGTTTAGGTCTATGTATCTAGACCACCCATCCTACTTGACTGAGGCCTTTCAACTTCCTGGTAGAGCTATTTTTAAATAAAACTGTTCATCCCCAGGGCAGAACTCCTGAGTATACAATCTTGGGGGCTGGACCTTTTTTGGTTTCTACCCTGGATCATAAGTGTCAAATCCAGGGGAAGGGCCCTTTCCTCTCCTGGCACTGGGTTATATGTCAGTACCTCATTTTTTAGACTTTCACAAACAATCAAGGACTGTGATCTGGGTGACCTCCTACAAGGTCTCTTCTGTGATTCATTGCAGGCACTGATCTAATTCTAACAAGCTGGCAAATCTGTGCCCATCCACAGCCAAGAAGTGACACAGGCTGCTCTTGCCTACACCAAAAATGGACCAAGCTCTTCATTAGTAAATTTCATTTTGATATACCAAAAAAATAAGCACTCAGTGCACTCCCTGGAAATGTCCCTACGTGGATCTTTGAGGTCATCCAACTCCTTATTTTACAGATGATGGAAATGGGCCACATAGAATTTGGTTTTCACAATGGCCTCATGAGGCTCCTTTCCCCCCATTTTAAAGGAATGAAAACCAAGGCTGAGATAAATCCCCAAATGTGAATTTGAACTCAGATCTTCCTTACTCCAAGTATAAGATACAACCTGTCATGCAACACTGCCTCTGAGTTTGGTCTGTTGTAATTTAGTCTAAGGGTAGCCAGACCACACTTTCCATCCAACCATAGCCCCAGGCACCTACCTTGCCATCTGCCCCACCTCAGCTCCTCTGGTTCCTCCATAACTTTCAGCCTCTACCTCTATCCACAATATATAATAAAATTAAAGCATTGCTTTTGTGATGAAACATGTATAACCCAGATCAAATTGCTTACCAGCTTTGGGAAGGGGGAGGGAAGAGACGAAGGGAGACAATATGAATCATATAAACTTCAGAAAATTTATGTGTAAAATTATGACATTGTAATTGGTAATTGGTAAAATAAAATATCTTTGCCCCCCCCCCCAAAACCCCCAAACAAACAGCCTCATTGCTTTTGGAAAGTGAATGGAATTCTTTTGTCCTGAGGTTCCTCTCACCATCCTTGTGACTTCCTAAGCCAAAATGGAAATTATAGTGTAAGCCCTTTGAAAATAAAGACTGTCATACTCTTACATTTGCATCCTAAGACCCAGCACTGTCCCTGGTATATAGTAGGTGTTTAAAAAAAATCTTTCCCACACCCTCAAAGGGGAAAAAACTTCATTCAAACAATATAGTCTTCCCAGAAAGTTAAGTTAAACAACAGAGACAATAATTGCATCTGGGAATACATGCAACCTTATGCTAGACAAGGTTTCTATTTGTTCAAAGAAAGATGGGGTACCTGCTTTGTGATAAGTTGGTGACAGTATTGTCCAGGGTTGTTGTAAGGACCCAGTAAACTAATGTAGGAATGTAAATCATTTTACAAATTTGGTAAATATCATCTAGTAGTAGTAGTAGTAGTAGTAGTAGTAGTAGTAGTAGTAGTAGCATCCAGTAGTAGTAGCAGTAGCAGCAGCAGCAGCAGCAGCAGCAGTAGTAGTAGTAGTAGTAGTAGTAGTAGTAGTAGTAGCAGCAACATCCAGTAGTAGTAGTAGTAGCATCCAGTAGTAGTAGTAGTAGCAGTAGTAGTAGCAGCATCCAGTAGTAGTAGTAGTAGCAGCATCCAGGAGTAGTAGTAGTAGTAGTAGTAATATTAACTTGAATTTGTTGCCATTTAATGTCATTTTCATTTATATAGTTGTAGCAGAAGCTGACATGTCTATGGGGCTTTCATTCTTTGCAGGGCTCTTCCCACTGGGTTGGAAGGAGAGGGAGGTCCCATTAGGTTTGGCTTGTTTCATTCTGTATCACTTCATACAAGTTTTCCCATTTTCTTGGAATTGTCCATGGGCTCCATTCCATATGGAGCAGTGATTGTCCATTCATTTAGCCAGTCCCTATTTAATGGGCTCAGAGTTGATTTCCATTTTAATTTAGTTTCTTGAAATTGCACAAGAACTCCTGAGATGTATTAAAATTGGTCCACTAATCTGTCCCTTTTTTTATGGTGTAATCAAAGTAATTACCCCTCCACCAAAGCCACTGGTGTTCCATACCCCCTCTATATATTTGAACCAATAATAACCACATATTAACTAGCATTTCTATAGAATTCTAAAGTTTATGAAGCACTTTACATATATTATCTTCTTTGATTCTCATCCTAACAATAACCAATTGAGTTTAGTGCATTTATTATTCCCATTTTATAGATAAGGAAACTGAGTCTGAGTGAGTGTAACTTTTTCATGATTTAGAAACCACTCTCTTCCAATCTCTCTTTCTAATCCAACACTCCAATGAACATTTATTAAGCATTTACTACAAGAGGCTGTGGGGTCCTGGTGGATAGAGAGCCAGTCTGGGAGTTGGAAGACCCAAATTCAAGCAGACAGCCTACTGATTGCATGGTCCTGGGGAAGTCACCACCTCCCACTGACCTAGGGGAAATGATTCATTTAGATGGAAGCCACCCAAGTTCTCATTTTATGGAGAAGAAAGGCATATACAAGGAACATCCTCATGTCTATTCTGCATCTCTCAAGAAGGACCTTGAATCTCAACCACTCTTCTTTCTGCTCCCATCCCTACGAACCATGGTCAATGTCAACACTGGGATGCAACAGACATGCCCCAAAGAAGCTGCATCATCCAGGCTGGCTGGACCTCTCTTCCATCACTACTGTCTGGGAGGGGGATGGACAAGGTTCTCTCGCACTGATTCCTAACCACTGAGACCTCACTCAAGAACTTTGGGAAAATAGGGAAAGAGCCTGCTTTGATTTCTAACCAATTAAACAGGCAGACCCCTTCCTTGGTCCTGGGTACTAAAAATAAAACAGCAGCTTCTCTTGTATTTTGTTCTCCTGCTGCCATCTAGAGGAGAAGAGACGCAAAGACAGCAGGACCCCCAAGTCCCAGGCAGCAGACCAGTCTTTGGAGTAAACAGATGGGGGTTACTTGGTGTGAAAGGTTCCAGGGTAGCCTTTCACAGGCGACCCAAGCACAAGGGGAATTTATGAATTGACTGAGCTTCTGGTTACTTGTTTATAAAAATTAGAGGGTCACTGAAGTCTTTTCTAGTTCTAGACCCAAGATTTGTCAGTCTATAAGAGAATTCAGGGTGATGCTCAAGGTCCAATTGGGAAGCTGGAGCTAACCTGGAGTCTCTTAGGCTATTCTGTCATATTCCACCACCCAAACTTGTATCCCTCCAATGTAACCATGTAAAATTTGGCTCCTGGAGGGCTCCCAGATCTTTCCTGATTTCTCTACCCTAAATCAATAAAATTTACTTTCAGAAATGGATTTGGCAAACGAATTCTCACTCAAATATCCATGACTGATAAGGCTTAAGGTGTGTTCCCTTCCTGAGATATTTGTACTTTCATTCGAATCATTCCAACAAGCATTAATTGCACTTTTTTTTTTTGCAAGATTTCCACCACCCCACCCCACTCTGGGGATGAAGTAGAATACAAAAATGACTTCTTTTGTTTCTTTGAAGAATTAAGTTTTTACTTACTCAATAGAATGAACTCTAATTTTATATTTCTATTATATGTGTGTGTGTGTGTGTGTGTGTGTGTGTGTGTGTGTGTGTGTGTGTATGTATGCATCTAAAAGATGGTAGTGATGGATGATGATGGATAGTCTGAGCACTCTCAGCTCAAAAAGAAAGAAGTAGTGGAGGGTAAAACTAAAGGTTTTGCTGCTAGTTGGCAAAGTAAATTGAGAGTTGCACTTGGAGTAAGAAACACCTGAATTCAAGTCTAGCTTCAAATACTTAACTGTATGATCTTGGGCAAGTCATTTATTTGTTTTGTGCCTCAGTGTCCTTATCTATAAAACAGGGATAATAGCCGCACCTACCTCCCAAGGTTATTCTGAGGATCAAATGATGTAAAATATGTAAAGTGCTTTGCAAACACCAAATCAATATATAAATGCTAGCTCTTATTATTATTGTATTATTATTATAATTATTAAAGAAAACTTGGTAGGATACCTACCTAAGCAAAGTCATTCCAAGTGATTTGAAGAAGGAGTACTAAAAAAAAACAGAAGAAAAATAGTAGAAGATTTTCAAAAACATTTTTAAAAACTGATCATATTGCAGACTAGAACCAGCACCCTTTGACCCTAATATCATACACAGTTCTATGGCACTTTTTAAAAAAATTCAAAGATATTTTATTTTCTCAATTTCATGTAATAATTTTTAAATGATATTTTTTATTAGAGATATTAAGTGTAAATTCCCCTCCCAGATTTTTGCTTTCCTTCTAATCTTGATTGCATTGGTTTTGTTTTTACAAAAGCTTTTACATTTAATATTATCAAAATTATCCATTTTACATTCTGTAATGCTCTATATTTCTTTTTGGTTATATATTCTTCCTTCCTTCATAGATCTGACAGAAAAACTATTCCATGCTCCTCTAATTTGCTTATGGTATCACTCTTTATATCTAAATTATATGTCCTTGTTGATATACAAGGAAAGATGTTGGTTTATCCCTAGTTTCTGCTATAGCATTTTCCATTTTCTCCTCAAATTTTTCTTCAATAGTGAGTTTCTGTCCAAAAAGCTTGGATCTCTGATTATTGCTTTATAATATAGTGTGTGATCTAGTACTGCTAAGCTACCTTCCTTCACATTTTTTCATTGATGTCCTTGATATTCTTGATATTTTATTCTTCCACATGAATTTCATCATATTTTTCTTTATAAAATATTTTTGGGTAGTTTGATTGGTATGGCAGTAAATAAGTAAATTACTTTATGTGGCATTATCATTTTTACTGTATTGGATCAGGCCACCTATGAGCAATTAATGCTTTCTCAATTGTTTACAATTCACCTTGTAATGACAATTTTCAACATGTTTTCCAAAATTATAAGATCCAAATTGCCTTCCTCCATCTCTTCCCTTCCTCCTCTCTTTGAGATGGTAAGCAATTTGATCTGGATGATTCTTTGGTGCTTTTTGCAAAAGATGAAGAAATGGCATTAAAGAAATGAACAAAGATGGGGAAAGGAACTAGATTAGAATGTAGCAATTAACATTATCTATAGAGATCGATTTTTTTTTCTTAATTTTAAAATAATTTCTTATTGGCCTAGTCAAGACAACCTCATTGTGGTCAAATGACTGTCTTGATCATCATAAGACAAATGGAAACTCCTGGCCCAGGTACATATTTACATTTTGGGGATCCCATTATTCTATCCCTCCTTTGAACATCCCCAAACATCTTTAACTGGTGATAGTTAATTAAGAGCCCATCTATCAGACCCTCTACCCTTCCCAAGCTGACAGGTGAGGTTTTGCACATCCACAGGAAAAGTATTATTATAGAACTTTTCTTTACAGCCAAAGGTCTGTGAAAGGATCGCATTTCTCAGGACAAAGAGAATACAAAAATGTATATAGACTGAATGAAGCCAGATCAGGAATTCTCCCTAATGTAGCCTTTATAACTCAAGATCCTGATATAAAAATAATACAATATGTAAAAAATTAACTTCTTACAGGATCAAGTTTATATAGAAGAGAGATCTACTAGAGGAGATTATGGGGATATTGAAGGACTGATTTATAAGGTATATAAACCAAAGTAGTGGAAAAATTCTTGGAACTTATTGATACTAAAACCAAAACCAAAACCAACCCTAAACTGATGACTAAGATAATATCAACAACTATTGAAATTTACACAAAATCTCCATGATAGCCATAAATATTAGAATTAAAGACATTCTTGATAATGATATTAGTAAGGAACAAATAGGTTTTCCCATCTCATACTTGATTGGAAAATGTAGAGATGCCATTTTTGGATGATGTCTACCAGGATCTTTTTTTTTTTTAAGCCTTTACTTTTGATTTAGAATCTTTAGATTCTGTGGATTGGTTCTAAGGTAGGAAAGGGGTAAGGGCTAGGCAATGAGGATTAAGTGACTTGCCCAAGGATACATAGCTAGTAAGGACCTGAGGCCAGATTTGAACTCGGGAAGATGAGTCTTCCTTGCTCCAGGTCTATTACTTTATGTACTGTACCACCTAACTCCTAAGCACTTTATTAGTACTTGTTCACTTGGGATATATATGCTCACCCAGAGTATCTGTTCAGTGATGCAGGTGATCCTTTAGGCAGTCTAGGTCAAGTATAGGGATACAGTAAGGTTCTCCAGGTGCTTCTATTTGCAGATAACATTGTGCTGATGATATCAAGCTCCAAGACATTGCGTAGCCTCCTGGAGATCACGCAGAGGAGTTTGTCTTGTCCATTGATAATAGAAAGACCATATGGAATAGTGTATGTGTATATGCATATATGTATAAGGGTATATGTATATGCACATCCATATATACTGGAAGAAGCCAATGCAGCTGATAAACTGAGTCCAGAGATGAAAAAGAGGCAAAGTGGCTTGCTTGGCTCTGGGGAAATTATCAACCACTTCTGTGGATACCCCACTCCCCACCCCAAGCTTTCCGTGAAAGCAAAGAGCCATGATTTCAAATAAAATGTCCTATTGGTTTTGCCAAAGGGTAGGAAGATAGGGAATGCCATTGTCTTTGAAGAATTAAGGTTGAGCATCACACAGCAGAAAGGAGGTGCCATAGTGCATAGAGCATCAAGCCTGGAGTCAGGAACACTCCTCTTCCTGAGCTCAAATATGGTCTCAGACACATATTAGATGTGTGACCCTGGCCAAGTCATTTTACCCTGTTTGCCTCAGTTTCCTCATCTGTAAAATTAGTCAGAGAAGGAAATAGTAAACCATATCTTTGTCAAGAAAATCTCAAAAGGGGTGAGTAAGAGTTGGATATGACTGAAACAACTAAAAAACAACAATACCACATATCACACAGAGAGGAATGAAAAGAGGAATGGTGGGTGTGAGTATGGTGCAATCTTGAATGAATGAGGAACCTTGAAGAGCAGGTGGGAAGGATGTCATCTATATATACACATGCAAAATATAAATAATACATGCATGTAAAACATGTCACACATGTAATACAACACAACATGATACATACATAACACTCTGTTATCACCCTCCAGCAATGAGTCTCTGAAATAAGACCTGCTCCTTGCCAATGCCAAGCCCCAAACTTGTGCTTTTGATTCCACCCCTTCCCATCTTTTTCAGGTGCTTCACCTCCAATAATCCTCTTTTCCCCTAATTTTCAATTAATATTCAGTGACTCCTTCTCCGCTGCTTTCAAAGATATTCAAGTCACCCCTATCAATCAAACAAACCCTCATTTGCTACCCTTCAGGCTTTTATTCTATGGTTCTCTTCTTCTCAGTGAAATTTCTAGATTAAACTGTTCATACTTGTTCTCTCCCCAGTCCCCTCTCATTTTCTCAAGTCTTCCTACTCCACTATCAATTATATATCATCTGCTTTTCAGCTTTACCACTTGGCAGAAATTACTCTCTCCATTTCCCAATGGTATCCTAAAAATTAAAAATGGCGGCCTTTATTTAGTCATGCTTACATTCACAGCAGTGTTCAAGACTATTTATGATCCCTCTTCCTGGATGCTCTCTTCTCCCTCTGCTTCTGTAACACTTCTTCCTTCTAGCTTTCCTGCCTGGCTGATAACTCATTCTCAGAATCCTTTGATGTGTTATCATCCCCTAAGCTCACACCAACCTCTGCCCTGGACCCTCTTCTTGCTCTATAACCTCTCATTCTGTGATCTTATGGACTCAAATGGGTACAATGCTTATTGATTCCATTTCCAAAACTAACTTGTATGTCTTCTCTCTGATTGTTCACATAGTGCCTAGCTCAGACCCTCATCTCTTCTTTCCTGAACTTCTGTAAAAACCTCTGAATTGGTCCCTTAGCTCCTACTTTTATCTTGCTGTATCCTATCTTCTCCACAAATAGCAAAATTCTCTCTCTCAAGCACAAATCTGGCCACATCACTTCTTTACTTAAGAAATTCATGCCTGGGATGACTTTCTTTCTGCCTTACCTCTGCCCACTTCTTATAGTCCTTAACTTCTTCCAATGGTACTTTCAGATGCTACCTCCTAAGCAAGCCTTTCCTGATCCCCTTAGTAGTTAGCACTCTCTCTTATTCGATTATCTGGCATTTGGTTATCTTTATAAATGTTGTATCTTCCCAGTAGAACATATGCTCCATATCCATTCATTTTACCATCTAGCTGCTTCATATACTCTCATTCAGTCATTTAGCAACCCCCAGTCTCTGAATATCTATTTTGTTTCTGTATTTTTGTGATCACTAAAATATTAGTGATAAAACATAAAATCTGTTTTCCTATTAATAATCTCCTTGAGCTATATTCCAGTATAGTGAAATATTTGAGTCAAAGGATATGAACCATTTAGTAACTTTTTCTAGCATCATTCCCAGTTGCTTTCCAGAATTTTTGTACCAAATTAACAACTATATTGGCAGTGAATCAGCATGTTTGTCTTTCCATAGATCCTTTACTGTTTCTCTCTCTTTTCCCAAGTAAGAATTACATATAGGTGATGCAGTGGATAGAGTGCAGTGCTTGGAGTCAGAAAGACTTTCCTGAGTTCAAATCTTTTGAAGTTGTTCTTTTTTAATTAGCCAGCTCATCATTTCTTATGGCACAGTAATATTCTGTCACAACCATACAACACAATTTGTTTAGCCATTCCCAAATTGATGGGCATCCCCTTAGTTTCCAGTTCTTTGCCACCACAAAGAGAATTGCTATAAATATTTTGGAACATATAAATTCTTTCCCTTTTCCCATTATCTCCTTGGAAAATAGACCCATTTGGGCCTAAGGGTATACACAATTCTATAATTCTGGGTGTAATTCCAAATTACTCCCAAAATGGTTGGATTATTTCACAGCCCCACCAACAGTATATTAATGACCCTATTTTTTCACATCCTCTCCAACATTTGTCATTTTGCCCTTTTGCTATTTTAGCCAATCTGACAGGTGTGAGATGATATCTCAGAATTATTCTTTTATCTAATCTATAGTGATTTAGATAATTTTCCCATATACTTATATATGGCTTTTATTTCTTCAACTAAACATTTTCTGTTCATATCTTTTGCCCATTTATCAATTGGGGAATGGTTCTTATTCTTATAAATTTGATAGTGCTCTCTCTATATTTTAGATGTGAGACCTCTGAGAGACTGTCTATAAAATTCCCCTCCCTCAATTTTCTGCTTTCCTCCTAATCTTGGCAACATTTATTTTATTCATACAAAAATTTTCCAATTTGATGTACTCAAAATTATCCATTTTACATCTCACAATGCTCTCCATCTATTTTTGACTCATAAATTCACCTCCTATCCATAAATCTGATATGTAATATGTTCCTTTTGTTCTAATTTACTTGTGATAGCTACTTTTATGCACATATGATATATCCATTTTGACCTTATTTTAGTCAATGGTGTAAGATATTGGTCTATACCTAGTTTCTGTCAAACTACTTTTTGGTTATCCCAATAATTTTTAACAAATAGTAATTTCTAATTCTCCAAACTTGAGCCTATGTTTTTGTCAAATACAAGGTAACTATAATCTTTGTTGTATGTCTTTTCTGTACCACATATCTACCTTCTATTTCTTTGCCAGTACCAAATAGTTTTAATAATTACTGCTTTATAATATAATTTAAAATCTGATACTGCTAGACTTCCTTCATTTACATTTTTCATTAATTTTTTGATATTCTTAATCTTTTGTTCTTCCAAATGAATTTTGTTATTATCTTTCTAGCTCAATAAGATTTTTTTTTTAATTTAATTGGGTTGGCTTTGAATGAGTAGATTAGTTTACATAGAATTGTCATTTTAATTATATTGACTCTGCCCATCCATGAACAACTAATATTTCTCCAATTATTTAGATCTGACTTTATTTGTATAAAGAGTATTTTATAATTATGTTCATGTAGTTCCTAGGTCTGTTTTGGCATTTGGGTCATATTTTATACCTGTTGCACCAAACTATTAATTCTCTTTTCAGTTCTTTCATAGACTATTTCTTTTCCATATTTCTCCCTATTCTGTTCTAATTTTATTTATAATCATACTTTTAACTATTAAAAAACCTCTGCTTCATTTCTTTAAGGAATTCCAGTTGAATTTGGGTCCAACTTTGTGTTTTTCTTTAAGTTTTGCTTGAAAATATTTTGGAGTCATTTTCTTTTGTGTTTGTGTCTTGAGCATTCCTGTCACCACAGTAGCTTTTTATGGTGGGAATCTTTTTATTTTAAACCTTTATGTTCCATCTTGGAATCAAGGCAGAAGAGTGGTAAGGGCTAGGCAATAGGAGTTAAGTGACCTGCCCAGGGTCACCCAGCTAGGATGTATCTGAGGTCAGATTTGAACCCAGGACCTCCCATCTCTGGGCCTGACTCCCAATCCACTGAGCTACTTAGTTGCCCCCTTGGGGACCTTTTTTGTTGCTCATTCATTCCTGAATTTGGATTTTATTTGGGGGTCATAGCTATGCACCTCTGGAGGGGATATCTCACCTGAGTTTCTTTCTTTTTTCTTTTTTTTTTAGGTAATGCGTGTTTTTTATTCCAGGATCAGTACCAGAGACCAGCAAACTTTTAGTGTTCCTTATAGCAGTCTTATTCAAGCCAAAGTCTGATTGCCAACTTCCTGACCTTTGCTTGGTTCTGAGAAACATACCTGTTGGCTTCACCCTAGTTGGAGTTCTAGTAGATTACTGCTGGACTCAGCCCACTATCAGCCAGTGAGAGCAATCTCTGCAAGTTCAGAGTGACAGAAATGCAGGCTTCTTTTTGGTCCAGGATTCCTGCCTTAATCATTCCACTAAAGCCATCAAGTGGGCTGGAGATTGGAGCAGACACTCTGCTCAGTTCCTAGAACCAGAGCTATATAGCTTCTGCTTATTTCTGAACTTGCTCCTCTGTTTAATACATGAACCTTGGACTTGAGTATTAGAGCTTCTCTTCATCCTCGAATGCTGCCTCCGAGGCACAGGTCTGTATTCCTTCTGCTCTGTACCTGTGACCTGGAGTGAGCCACAGAACTGCCAGTAAGCACCTGCACAAGGCAAGACTCTCTGGGTGGGTCCAGGACCACTTTTAGCTCTGGTGCATAGTATCCTTCAGTCCCCGAGCTGGAATGTTTCACATGACTATTCTTCCCAGATCCCCTTGCCAGTGTCCAAAGATCTCCCTGTCTGTCTCCCTACATCAACCTGGACTGGAAAAAATAACTCATTGTGTTTGTTTGTTTCCCATCTTCCCAGCTTAGACTCAGTGTGGTGATCTTTGTGATGGAACTGTGGGCAACTCACTGACTTTCTTATTGGTCTTCAGACATACCTTACTATCTTCTATCCCTCTCTCTTTACGGATAGTCTCCTATGCCTGGAATGAACTCCCTCTTCATCTTTATTTTTTTAAATCCTTCGTTTCCTTCAAAATGTAGCTCAAATACTACTTTCTTCATGATGAGCCTTTTCTGATTCTTCTAGCTGATATTGCCTTTTCCTTATGATTGTGGAATATTTACTTCATGTATATATTTTTATATACTTCTATATTTACTGGTTTCCCAAATAGAATGTAAGATCTTTAGGAACAGAAGAAACGATTGCCATTTTAGCCAAAGCTTTCCCACCCTGCATCATTGCGGGGTTTTTTGTTTTGTTTTTAAACCTTTACCTTCTGTCTTAGAATCAATACTGTGTATTAGTTCTTAGGCAGAATGAATGGTAAGTGCTAGGCAATGGGGTTAAGTGACTTGTTCAGGGTCACACAATTAGGAGGTGTCTGAAGTCAGATTTGAACCTACTGGCTCTTAATCCCCTGGGGCCACCCTAGCTGCCCCAATTATTATGTTTTATAGATTTAGTTGCTTCTACAAGGAAAGTTAAGTGATCCAATGGATAGAGTACCAGGCTTAGAGTTAGGAAGACTCTTCTTCCTAAATTGAAATCTGGCTTTCCTTGCTATGTGACCCTGGGCATGTCACTTAAATTCTATTTGCCTTAGTTTCCTTATTTGTAAAGTGAGCTGATGAAGAAAATGGAATACCTTTACCAAGAAGACTCCAAATAGGATCATGAAGAGTTAGACTGAACAGCAACAACAAAAACGATGTCACTAGGGATGCCTTTTCAGAAATGGGGGTGAGAAAAAATCATTCCAGTTGGGCAAAAACTATTTTTGATCTATGAAACTATTCGACTGGCATCATTTTTAGAGCTTTTATTATCAAAAGTAGATCTGAAGGGATCTTAGAGTTCACTGGGACTATGCCCTTCATTTTACAGATGGGTAAACTGAGACTCAGAGATCAGAAGGAACTTATCCAAGGTCACAGCTGAAATAGTGGAAGAGTCAAGATTGAAACCAAAGTCTTTTCATTCTAGGGCAGTTTCCTCTAGGCATGCTTCCTTCTAGTTGCTGCTTTTTATTCTTTATTTTCCCATCCCTACAGGCTTCTAAAAATGAAAGTTTTGCTTGGGTTGAGATAAGCTTTTCTATCCTTTCATAAGTTAATTTATTTCTTCATTTAGTGAATTTCCAAACATAGGACAGTTTCTTTCAGGGGTAGAGGAAATGGAAGACTCAGAAGCAGGTGATGAGTGAGAGAAGTCTCAGGGCTGAGTTGTGCAAAGTTTGTTCCCTCAGACAAAAGCAGAATGGCAGCAGCTATGGTCATTAACCCCATGAGGGTTCTAGGGAGGCTATTTGTCATTAGTCCATAAAAGAAATGGCAGCCCAGATCTCTGGGGAAGTTTTTTTTTTTTAAACTGGCCTGGGTATTTCAGAGATCACTTATCCTATCAAATAAGATAACTAATGTGTCAAATCATTGCAATAATAATAATAGCTAATATTTCTACTGATTCTACGATGTGACAGGCACTTTGATGAGCACTATACACATATTATCTCCTTTGATCTTCTCAATGGGAAATAGGGAGAGTATTATCCCCATTTTATAGCTGAGGAAACTGAGGCAGACAGAGGATAAATAAAGACTTGCTCAGGGTCACAAAGCTAGTGGGTATCTGAGGCTGAATTTGATCTCCAGTATTCCTAATTACTGGCCCAGATCTCTATCCCTTGAGTCACCTAACTGGCTGTCTCTGCAGAAAGTAGCTTGGGGAGAGTCTGGTTGTCTGGGCTTCCCCCTCCCCACCCTGTCCCCTCGTATACCTGTGGGTTCCTTGATATTGTACTGAAAGGCAGTGCAGGGTAATAGAAAGAAGATGTGAACTTGAGTTTAGGAAGACCTTTGTTCAAGTCCCTTCTCTTGATTTACTAGTTGTGTACCTATAGGTGAGTGAATGAATCTCTCTGGGTCTCTGTTTCCTTATCTGTAAATTGAAGGTAATATTATTTGTAGTATTTACCTCAGAGTTATTATCAAGCTCAGTTGAAAATTTTATCTATTATGTATTATGTTATTATATATAAATTCATTTGAGATATATATACACAACCATATATATTTGATTTATATACTGCTTTGTAAACCTTAGAATGTGATATAAAATGTCAGTTTTTATTAATATTCTTATTATGTGTGTGTCTGGGTGCCTTTGGTAAGAGTCTTTCTTGGGATTGTATAACAAGCTATTGGAGATGTTAAGGTGCAGCAAACACAATAGGGTATCATCCCTCTCTTGATTATGCTCAATTTATCCACCTTTATCTTTTTTGTATATCTCCTTATTTTTTGGCGACCACGTTATTTCATATAATTTAAGTCCAACCATTAAATTTAACCTTTACCCCCTCCAATTAGATTGTGAGCTCCTTGAGTGCAAGGACTGCTTTTTTTGCCCTTCTTAGAATCTGGAGCTTGGCTTAATGCCTGGAATATAAGTGCTCAATGAATGCCTATAGGCAGAGCTAGACGCCCCTTCAACCTGGCTTCCCTTTCAACTCTGCTGGGAAGCAGATAAGTTGTCCATACCACCAAGGACTGTGCTCTTGTCCTCTAGTGGCTGCCAAACCACTTCAATTGGTTTTCTTTAGTTTGAACCCATGAAGCACTAGAGTACTTTAGATAAATTGTGCATATGGATAGTAAACAAAGAATACCCAACAATATCATGTTTAATGTAAATTTCTCCATGGAAAAAGTTAAGAATCTTAGTAAGTCCTTTAGGCTATTAAAGACCACTTACATTGGAATCATGGAATCATAGTTTTAGAGTCTATCTTGTCTGACTTTCTCATTTTACAGATGTGGAAACTGAGGCCCAGAGAGATAAAGAAACTTGGCTCAAGGTCATACAGGTAATTAGCATTAAAGGTAGGATTTGAACCTAGGTCTTTCACTCCAGGGTCAATATTCTTTTAGCTATGCCACAATGTTTATCCAAACATGACCTAGCACAGAGATTTTTAAAAAAAAGAGGATAAAGACCCCCATGTACCAAAATATTTATAATAATTTATTTTGTGGTAGCAAAGAACAGAACTCAAAACTAAAGGGAGAAGGGGTGCCCATTCATTTAGGAATGGCTAAATAAAATATGATATAAATGAATGTAAGGGAATACTATCATGCTGTAAAAATCATGAAGAATGCCTTTTCCCTGCATTGAGGAAAACCTATCATGAGAGGTGGTGGGGAATCCCAGGAGGGAGAAGGGAGAAAGTATGTACAGTTTGGATGAGAATGATCAAAGGCTAATAGAATCACAATAGTGATTCTAGAGAGAAAGAAAAGAGACAGGCTATTCTGGTCACTGCTGCTGCCAGCCGAGAGCTAGATGGAAAAGGCTGGAGATAGCAAAGTTCTCCAGGCTGGAGATGTCATTGGAGTTGGGCTATTGAGAGTCAGAAAAGTTGTATGCTAGGGAGAGGGGTAGCTGGCCATGGTCAACACTGATTAGGACTGGGCTAAGTAATGGCCACTGCTGCCTTAGTCCTCTGAGGATAGATGGGGCCAATTGAACCCAGAGTGAAGGGCATATCCAGAGATGAACTTCCCCATGGTTGAGAATTCACATTGATGGTAAAGTGCTTCTTTATCCACCTCCCCTCCTTTCCTGTCTAAGAGGATAATGGAGATCTAATTCAAAGTTTTTCAAATTATGAACAAGTTCTTGATTTAATCAGGATGTTATTGACTTACTCTGTATAAAATATGATGATTGATAGTTTCTTTGAATTTGTGTGTTATATAATTCACAAGTTCTTCTTTTAGTTCAGTTTTTTTTCCAACTCTTCATGACCCTGTGGTGTTTTCTTGGCAAAGACATTAGAGTGATTTATTATTTTCTTCTCCAGTTGAGGCAAACAAAAGTTAAGTGACTTACCCAGGGTCATACAGCTATTAAGTATTTGAGTCAGAATTTGAACTCAAGTCTTCCTGACCCTATGCTTAGTTGCCCAAAATGATTTAGGAAGTTACAAAAGAGAAGAAGATTGAACATACACAAGCTGAAGTAGATTGTTCTTGATACTGGCTGGGGGCTTGAGAGTGAGATGAGAGAAAATGAAATTTATTAATTAATTTTAAGAAATGACCCAAAATGGACCAAGTCCCCCCTCTCCCCAATCCCCTTCATTCTGTATCCTGGTTTTCACCTTAACTTCCACCTTTGGGTATTGCCTTTTCCTAGTAGAATGTAAGTTCCCTGAGGGCAGAGCCTGCTTGCTTAAGGCTTGTGCTTAATTGCATCTCCAGCACATAAACTTCTTTGATCTACATTCTCAAGGTCAATGGATTGCAGATTTTGAGGTGAAAGAGAGGGAGAGGCCATTTAGTCTAACCCTTTCATTTTGGAGATCAGGACACGGAGGTCCAGAGAACTAAATGGGATATGTGTTTGGGAACAGGGAATCTGTGTTTGTGTTCTTTTTACTGAACCGCACTGAAAATGAAAAACTCTCAATGAGGAAGATGAGTAGAAACTATGATTTTACATCTTCCAACGATTAACTATGAGCTTAATGAATAAAATACAAAACCTCATATGGCTTGATAGATAGAGTCCTGGACCTAGAATCAGGAAGCCCTGAATTTAAATCCAATTTCAAGAAACTTACTAGCTGTGTGACCCTGGGCAAGTCATTTATCCTTGTTTGCTTTGGTTTTCTCATCTGTAAAATGCACTGGAGAAGAAAATGGCAATCCACCCATTGCCAAGGAAACCCCAAATGGGGTCATGAAGAGTCAGGCATGACTAAACGACAACAGAAAAGGATATGCATTGCCATAATAAGTGATCGAGAATATTTTAGAGCATTTTAGAACCTTTTTAATCTTTTGCCCTTCGAGTCACACTATGTGGGTGGCCACCTACTTTACCTACTTGTAAGACAGGTTTCTGTGTAGAAATATTCCCACTGTTATATATCCTATTATTACACTGATATGATATATTTCAGTCTAAACTATGTTCCCTATAGCATCATAGCTTCTAGGAAATGTTTGGAATAACAGATAAATGAATAAGGCAATTTTTATTCTTTCTCCACATCCTCAGCAACATAAAGGGTTTTCATAGTATTTCCCACATATATTATATCTTAGTCAAGATTACTTCATTTAATTTCCTTTTTCTTCCTTTTTTGGCAAAAGGTTTTATTGATGTGTTCAGTTTTTCCTCAGCCGTCTTCATCCCCAAATCAATAGACTTCTTCCTTGTGACAAAGAAGAGGTAGAAACTCAAAAAAATTATTTTTTCTAATACTTTTTATTCTAAATAGATTCCTATAATAGGCTAATGTCTCAAGTGCAAAAAAAAAATGGACAGCTGCAGGAGAAAACCTTTTCACCCAAATATAAAAATCAGTGTCACTTTCAAAAGATTTTAACAAATGCAGAATATTTGATGAGTTTGATGCATGAGATGTGGTTTGAGTGAAAAACATTGATTATCTTCTGTTTAAGCCCACCCACATTCTCACAACCCAAATAGTTAAGCAAAACACAGATAGCAACCGCATCTAGCAGGGTATGCTATATTGTGTTCCTGTAGTCTTCCACCTGTCTACTGAGGACAGGAAAGTCCACTTTAATATTTATTCCAGTTCAATTCAATTCAATTCAATCAGCCCCTACTATGTTCTAAGAATGAAATAATTAATCTGAATTTAGCTGTATTTTATTTTAATTTACATTATTAGATATTGTGGATCACATTCTCCTGGTTGATCTCATTTGCTGTGCGTCAGTTTACTTACAGGTTCCCATATGTCTTTAAATTCTTCCTATTTATCATTTTTTCCAGTTTTATTAATATCCTATTCCATTCCTGTGCCCCAGTTTGTTTTGCTTTTTCCCCGATTAATGGGCACACATTGAGTTTTCAGTTCTGCTGCTACAAAAATATGCAACTGTGATTATTTTGCTATATGCAGAATGATTGATTAAATTTCTATTGCAGAGAGTACCTTCAGTACCTCAAGAGCCTGTCTTATCAGTGTGGATACTCTGTCCTCAGACACAGAAAATAGTCCCTCAGTGTCTTTGGGGATGGTTATTACCATATTTTGAGGGCTAAAGAATCATTTCCCCCATTGCCAACCTAACATGGGTCTCTGCAATGAGCTAGGTCAGTTTTCAGAGAAGAGACACACAGAGTCCCTTCGGCCTGTGAAATAAGAAAATAGGACTCCGGAAATAGTAGCCCAGGCACCTGTTTGCCCTATCTGACTCTCAGAGTCCAGTTTGCTATCATTGTCTAGCATCTCTTTACTTTGTGTTCTCAGTCTTCTGGGATCAGCTGAGTTACTAACTAGCTTTTACTAATAACAAAATTACATGGCAGAGATTGTATGGTCTCCCTTCTTTACAGTTCTCTGAATGGAAAGAAAACAAAAGAGCTGTTTGGGGGTCTTCTGTCCCCTCCCAGGGCCTATTAACACAAGGATGAGGTGTATTTTAATGGATCTAGGAGAAATGCACAGAATAGAAATTAAATTCACATAAAAAAAAAGGAAAAATGTACCACGGGTGGGACAACAACAGCTTCAGAAATAGCCTTGTCTCTATTGTTTAGAATTTCTGATGTTGGGATTTTATTCAGAGGAATAAAAAAAAAAAATCTTTTGAAACCCTCCTGTAGCAAATTATTTTGGCTGAATTATCAATCCTTAAAAGTGGGGTTTTATGATAATGGAAACAGAAGTGGAATGCAGTATGCCAGCAGCCAGCAGCATCGGCAGGCTGCTTCTTATAATGAGGGTTGAGTGCATCTGTGTATTATGATTGGAAGTATATCTATTCAGTATCAGACGAAAGCACTTCGTGCTTTTATATGCAGAGTTATTGGTCAAGTGTGCTGCAAGCTTCCCTAGTTCTTTTCATCTGATTGTTTAACAAATCTCCCATATCTGAAGCCCCACAAACCCAAATGACACCATTGGGTGAGGATTATTAGTCCAAGATCATTCTCCTGTTAGAAATTTTCTACATATTTATCTGCAGAAATGAATAATAGCTTCAGACTTAACCTGAGTCAACAGCTCTCAAATGTTCCAAACAAGTTTGATGGGTATCAGTCCTTTAATAGAATGCCTAAAGCCTGGGAGGGAGATCAGATTGGAGAAAACAGGGGAGCACCATGGACACAGGACAGAACTGGGGAGTTGGGAGTCCTAGCTCTGCTCCTAACATGCTGCCCACCTCTTGGAGCTTCCTCATCTATAATAGTACTATCACTATTACTATTGATCATTATTTCTATTATTGTTACTATTACTATTATGACAGCTGTTACTATTACTAATGATGACGACTTAACTATAAAATAAATTCTTCTAATACACATATATAGATATAAGAATTAAAAATATAATTAATTAGAAAAGAATAGTAAGATAGAAACTCATCCTACAACCACTTATACTTGAATATCATTGAAATAGATGAGAACAAGATGAATATTACTAATAGTACCAATGGCTAAAAGGCCATGTGTTCTAATGTTGGACCTGGAATCAGGAAGACCTAAATTTAAATCTTAAATACTCACTGGATGTAGGATTCCCCAGAAATTAGTTCACCTTCCATGGACTTAGTTTCCTCAAATGCAAAATGAGGGAGTTGGATGATTGTCATGAATAGTTACAATGATCTTTTAAGTTTCTTGCCAAAGTCATTGCTCCCAAGTCACTACTTGGGGAGAAGAAGAATGAGAAGGTGGGTCAGTGGGTTCAGTCTTAGTAATAGTAATGGCAAGATGAATAGTAATATTGCAATAATATTAGAACATATTAGTACAGTAATAATGAAGCAGATAATCAAGGCTAACATACCAGTTATAACCTTCAAAAGTATGTTAAGATGATAAATTAGTGAATAGGTATTAGTCTTTTATGGTAGAAGAAATTTCCTCATTTGGAAATCTTTACCCTAATAACATCACTAAGTCAAGAACACTAAAGTTCTGTTCATGAAGAGACAACTACTAAAGGCTTCCTGGATTGAATTAAATTTAATAATAATAATTGGCATTTATGTGTCACTTCAAGATGGAGCAAGTACTTTATGTGGATTTTTCTTTCATTTGAGTCTTACAACAGTGTTATGAAGTACATATTAAAGGTATAATTATCTCTATTTTACAGGTAAGGGAACTGAGGCTCAGAGAAGTAAATTTACTTTTTTCCATGACCACATAATTCCTGAATCTCAAAATCAAGATTTGAACCTGGGATTTGTAACTCCAAGTCTATCTCTCTGTCACACTAACAACCACTCATAGTTAAATGATACTTTAAGGTTTGCAAAGCACTTGTTTGACATCATCCTTGTGAGGTAGATAATCCAAGTCATTAAAAAAATCTTCTTTTAATATCAAACTTAGGAATAATCAGCAAATCCAATATTTTAAGATACAGAAAACAAAGCATTCTTTTAGCACACAGACACCATTGGCAGAGTGCTCAGAAAGTGTTATGTTCTGTTAGCAAACTATATCAACCTGACTGATAAAAATATCTTTAAAGTCAATATTCTACCCTTCTCCTTCCCAGTAATTTAAGCTCCAGAGGGCAATAAATACCAGCACTGAGAAGTTTCCCTTCAAGTCATAGAATAGAGTAGAGGGCAATATGTGCAGGGCGCCCTCCATACAACAACAGGGTTAGCTCTTCTCCCATCATCTTTCTGTAGCTAAAGAGCCTCCTGGGCTTCGGTCAGCTTTCTCTCAGGCTGATCCAGTCTTTCTCAGGTCCTGTTGGCTTTTGTATTTTGTGGCTTCTGTCCCCCAACTCTTCTAGCACTTAAGGTCTCCTCCTCTTCCTTCCTTTATCTGTGGATTTCCTAGTACCTCTGTTCTTGATTGCAATGCCTCACCTGAGAGCCTCCTCACAGGCAGTGGTCTTTTTCTGACTTATGATGTGAAACTCAGAAATTCTAGTTCTTACAATTTTTCAATAGTACCCAAACAATTCTTTGTTTTAAAATTATAACCTTCAGAATTCTGAGAGCAGGCATGTACATAGGTGAGCTGATAGTTGACAATTCCCTGTGGTCAGTGCTCTTCAGACAGGTTTGCATAGTAGATTTAAGTGACTTAAGTCCTCAGAACAGTCTATGTCTCTCCTCAACCTTTTAGATTGAGATTTCTCTCTGCTCAAGCTGATTTTTGAAAATTAGTATTTTTTATTCAAATGATACTTTTCTGCTCCTATCAGTAAGCAAATGTCAGAATAAAAGGCAACACTTTCCATATAGAGTACTTATTTATTTTATGTTATTTTCTTTAAGGTACAAGAGTGGTAAGGACTAGGCAAATAAGGTTAAGTGACTTGCCCAGGGTCACACAGCTAGGAAGTATCTGAGGCCAGATTAGGATTTGAAGCCAGGTCCTTTTGACTCCAGATCTGGATTCTCTATCTACTGTGCTACCTAACTGCCCTTCTATTTAGAATGTTTAATAAGCTACTAACTAAATTACCTTATTGTTTCCTCCATCTACACTTTTTCTTTCTCCTCTCTCTGCATTCAAAAATATTTTATGGATACTCTTTTTTCTCTTTTTAAAAATTTCTTTTGGGGCAGCTAGGTAGCTCAGTGGAGAGAGAACTAAGTCTAGAGTTAGGAAGTTCTGGGTTCAAATATAATACTTCTTAGCTATGTGACCCTTGGCAAGTTACTTAACCCCATTGCCTAGCCCTTATAGCTCCTCTGCCTTGGAACTGATATTTAGTATTGATTCTAAGAGAAAACAAAAGAGATGGAAAAAAGTATTAGATAAGATCAAAGTGAATTTATCATTTATTATTTTCCCATCATATTCCAGAGGGATAAAATTCTGGTATGGTAAAATATGGAAAGGCCACCTGAAGGCAGAAGCTAGAAGTTTAGTATGATTCTAAGACAGACAGGAAGGTTTAAAATGCTTTCCCTTTTGTTACCAGTGGTATGTTGGTAAATATTTAACAACTAGCTCTCTGGGAAAAAAATATACACGTCGGGCAGCTGGGTGGTTGAGCGGTTTGAGAGCCAGATCTAGAGATGGGAGGTCCTGGGTTCAAATTTGAATTCAGATACTTCATTAGTGTGTGACCCTGGGAAAGTCATTTAACTTCCTTTGCCTATCCCTTACAGTTCTTCTGCCTTGGAACCAATACACAGTATTGATGCTAAGACAGAAGTTAAGGGTTTTTTTTTTTTTCATATACATATGACACACTTTAAGTTTAATTGGTATTATTAACATTTTCCTATCACTTTCTCAAGTCTAGACAATCAACAAAAAAATGAATGGAATCCTTGTTTTGTAGCATTTGCTGATTTCTGATGTTTAAGTACTCAAACTAAACATTTAATAATTGGCTCTAGCACACACTAGATTGTTATTCAGTAGCCCATTTTCTTATTCTTCCTCCTTGCTCTGCCAAATAGAAGCCTTCCCTTAAAACATATATGTACAGTCAAGCTAAATAGCTCCCCTTCTTAGTCACCTTTGATGTTGTAGATCTATTTCTGTACCTCTGCTCTCTACCAAGAACCAAGAGATGCTTTTCACCATCATTCCTTGAAGTTATGTCAGTTTGCTGCTTGGTTCAGAGCTCTGAGGTCTTTCCAAATGGTTTTATTTCATGTCATTTTTGTGGTCATGGAGTAAATTGTTCTCCTAGTTCTGATGATTTAATTTTGCTTTAGATCAAATAAGTTGTCCCATGTTTCTCTGAATGCAATCAAGGGATCATGAATCCAGATATGGGCAAATCCTCAGAGGTCATCTAGATCAACTGTCTAATTCTGGCAGATGATAAAACTGAGGCCCAGAGATCTTACCCCAGGTCACACAAGTAGTGACTATCAGAGGTGAGATTTGAAGCAACATCCTCCAACTTTTCTTTCTACTCCACCACATTCTGAATATAACAAAGACCCCCAAAAGTAGCATTTCCATTTATAAAGTGGAACAACAAAAGGAAAATTATATATGAAACTCTGAATCTCCATTTCCTATGATTGACTTTTTTTAAAACACATGGGGAGTGGCGCAAACTCCTTACTATTTCCCTTGGAAAATTAATTAAAGGGAAACATGAGGAATAAGAAAACACATGGGGAGTAACTACTCTTTAATGCCTCCTATGGACAAGATAGTCTGAGCTTTAGTAGGAAGCATGGGGGCGACAGTGTCACAAGGACAGAAAGACCAGTAGGAAAAAATAGGACAGAGCATTTTGAAGATCCAGGGAAGTAAGAGAGAGATTCACGCTTGTTTCCCAGTATTTATTGGAGGTTTTAGGAATGTGGATTGGACAGTGATCAACGAATACCCTATGATTGACTTTTAAAAAATACATAATAAATTTATCATGTTATTCTCAAAACTTTCCTGTTTGGCTATATTGTCATTTGAATTTTCCTTCTGTGAATTAAAAAAAAATATGCTTCAGTGACCCTTTTTTCTTATTTATTTTTGGCATCACTATCAATAATCCTTTTCTCTCTCTTAAATCTGTACCCTTTGATTAAAAACAAAACAAAACAAAACTTTTGCTAACAAATAAATATAGTAAAACAAAGCAAATACACAGAGTGACTGAGTCCATAAATATAATCCTACCCTGCCCTTTTTTGCTAGGAGGTGAGGATCATGTTTTATCCTTGGTCCTCTGAAGTTGTAGTTGGTCATCACATTGATCAAAGTCCTTAAGGCTTTCAGAATTACTTTTGCAGTGTGGTTATTGCATTCACTCTTCTTAGTTCTGTTCTTTTCACTATGTATCAGTTTATACAAATCTACAGGTCTTTGTAGGCTTTTCTGAATTTGTTCTTGTCACCATTTTTATGGTGCAAAAATATTCTTTTATAGGTATATATCATACTTAGTTCAGCAGTTCTCCAATTAACAGGGCCCATCTTTGATCTCAGTTCTCAGTAGGCAAATAAATTTGACCCCCATTTTAAATATGAGGAAACTGATGCTTAGAGTTAAGCGACTTGTCCATGACCATCTACCTAGTAAATCTCTGAAAAAGGATTTGAACTCATGTCTCTCTTGATACCAAGTGTTGTACTCGGTGATTGCAAAGGTCCCTCCAGTACTAACATTTTATGGTTATATGATTCTTGATCATCTAATTCCTTTCACTAGGACTTTTAGAAGCATCCTAGACAAATAGCTGTTTCTTTCTAATCTACCTGGAATGACTTATAAGGAAAAACATTCTAGAGAAGTGCTGGACAGCTCCTATTTCCATACCAGTTTCTCTGTTTGGTGTTTGCTCTGGACAATGGCTAGCTGATACTTAACTGCTCCTCTGGACCACGGAGGGAAATGGAGAAAGAAAGAAAGAAAGAAAGAAAGAAAGAAAGAAAGAAAGAAAGAAAGAAAGAAAGAAAGAAAGAAAGAAAGAAAGAAAGAAAGAAAGAAAGAAAGAAAGAAAGAAAGAAAGAAAGAAAGAAAGAAAGAAAGAAAGAAAGAAAGAAAGAAAGAAAGAAAGAAAGAAGAAAGAAAGAAGAAAGAAAGAAAGAAAGAAAGAAAGAAAGAAAGAAAGAAAGAAAGAAAGAAAGAAAGAAAGAAGGAAGGAAAGAAAGAAGGAAAGAAAGAAGGAAAGAAAGAAAGAAAGAAAGAAAGAAAGAAAGAAAGAAAGAAAGAAAGAAAGAAAGAAAGAAAGAAAGAAAGAAAGAAGGAAGGAAGGAAGGAAAGAAGGAAGGAAGGAAGGAAGGAAGGAAGGAAGGAAGGAAGGAAGGAAGGAAGGAAGAAATGCACCATCTAGCTGCTTAGTAGTAAGCAATAAGGCTGGGATTTGAATCCAGCTCCTCTGATTTGGGTCCAGTCCTCATTCCTCCACACCACAGACTCCAGCCACATTCTATGGTAAGTTTGTCTCTTTGGTCTCTCTTTGTGGTGTCAGTGTAGCCATGTGGACATCCATCATTCTTGTTGAGCTGATGGATAGAGAACTGAATGTACGGAGTTCAGTTACTGAACTGTGAGAGTTAGAGATCAAAGATACAAAGAAAAAGCAAGAGTGCTGTCTTCAAGAAGCTTGCTTTCTGCCACAGAGGCCATCCTACTTATATGACCCTAGGATTTGGGTGTTATCTTTTATCTAATCTACAGGGTATATAGTAGAAAGAGGACTGTACTTGGAGTTTGGAGAAATCTGCATTTGAATTCCATCTCTGACACTGAGTCTCAATTTTTTCATCTGTAAAATGGGAATATCTCATCAGGTAGCCTTAATACCTAAAGGAACCCACCAGTTATTTTGTTCATTTTAAAATGCCACAGAAATTGTGAATTATTAGGATGATGAACCCTAGTTTGGAGAGCAGGTGACAAGAAGAAAATGAAGACAGAAAGCTTCATGAGTCCCTAACCACCCTGCCCCCTTTCCCCTCCTAGCAGCTGTCCTGCATCCCCCAATGATTAATCTTCACAGGGTGGAACCAGTGAAAATGGAGGGTCCCTCCAGTTCTGGCTTTTGGCCCATGGCCTAGGGGGCAATTTGCATTTTTAAAGGGGAGAAAGGGAGGGAGCTAGCTCTGGGAGCCCTGCCAGTTTGCCTGGCCCCCTGGGAATGTCTTTGGTCTTCTTTAGGAAGGGTCAGATTGATTTGTTTGCCTATGTGCACCTGGTCATTTCTGAACGTCCCTTTCCTTCCCAATGGTCAGCATAGGTCTTGATCTCTTGGGGGTCAGACTTGGGCATCCAGGACAGGACTTCATGGGAGGGCTGACTTCTCCCAGTGGTCCATGAGGACTCATCCACTATGGCCAACCACAGTCCTGGTCTCTTGGCCATTTTCTCCATCCTTATTGCCTTGGAAACCCTGGGGGCTCTTGGAGCTGAGTCACTCCCTTAGAAGGAGGGGACAATTTGGCAGCAATTTTTACACATGGAGTAGATTGATCTAAATTAGACTCCAGGAGGCAGATTTGTTCTGGTAACTGAGCACAGTAGGATCTCCCCAGCCTCTTTCCATCCACCTCCCCTGAGTGAGGTTTTTTTTTTAAAGGCCTCTTGATCCTTATTTGTTTTCATTTATAGAATAAAACCAATACAGTGTACATTTTGAGTTCTCAGAAATCCCTTGGCAGCCTCAGTGGGCCACAGCTGTTAAGAAGGTTTTGACCTTTGAGATAGATGCTTTCTACATCTAGGACAGAATAACTCTGTGATTTGGGGAATGGGTGGAAACTGTGAGCAGTTATAGCTGAAGTTTGCAATAAGAAGAAATAGAATCTCTATACTATTGATTTGTTCATTCAGCATTTTAAAGTGCCTGTGCTAAAGACAGAGAATACAATGACAAAGGCAAAAAGCAGTCCTGGGCTTCAAGGAGTTGCTACTCTATTAATAAACAGTGGGTGGCAAAGAGGATAGAGCATCAGACTCAAAATTCAAATCTGGCCTCAGACACTTACCAGCAATGTGCAAGTCGCTGGACTTTTTGACTACCTCGGTGTCTTTCTTCATCTGGAAAATCGGAATAAAATCTCCTACCTTCCAGGATTGCTGTGAGGAACAAATGAGAAAATATTTGTAAAGCACTTTGCAAGATTTAAAGCACTATGTAAATTATTAGTAGTTGTTAATAAAGGGCAACTTGGTGTGGTGATATATAGATATAAATGTTCAGATATTATTGCCTCTCTCTCTTTTTTTTTAAACTCTTTCCTTCTGACTTTTGACAAAGAATGCTAAACCTTTGGAGAAAAGAACTGTTGGAGCTAGGATGCATATCAAAGCATACTATTTTTGCATTAGATTATTTATAATTTTATTTGGGAGCTTTGGTGTTATATTAGTATTCTCTTACAATAATGACCAAAATGGACATATTCTTTGTATGATAATACATGTATAACCCAGATCAAATTGCTTTCCATCTCTGAGAGGGGGAAGGAAAGGAAGGGAGGGTGACAATTTAGATCTTATAATTTCAGAAAACATATGTTGAAAATTATTACATGTAATTGGGAAAACAAAATATTAAAAAAATAAAACTCTTTGCCTTCTGTCTTAGATCAATATTAAGTCTCAGGGGCAGAAAGGTGGCTCAATGGATTGAGAGCCAGGCCCAGATATAGGAAGTTTCAGACCTGGCCCCAGATACTTCCTAGATGTGTGACCCTGGGCAAGTCACTTAATTCCCATTGCCTAGCCCTTACCACTCTTCTGCCTTGGAACCAATATTTAGTACTGATTCCAAGATGGAAGGTAGGGTTTTAAAAAATTCCTAAGTACCAGTCCCAAAGCAGAAGAAAGGTAAGGGTGAAGTCATTGGAGTTTCATGACTGTTGGGGTCATACAGCTAGGAAGTATCTGAGGTCAGATTTGATCCCAAAGCATCCCTTGTCTAGGCTTGGCTCTCTAGCCACTGAACAATCCAGCTGACCCCAAATTACAGTCTCTTAATAAATAAAAAGGAATACTATGTACAGAGGAGTGAGGAGGGTCATGGGGAATGTGTAAGCAACTTTCAATCCACACAAGTAAGAAATTATAAGGGGAACCTGAAGGAATCATCAAAACATATTAGACCAAAAAGAGATTCTATGTTGGTCAAGAGGAAGGGAGGAAGGCCAGATTCTGGCTCATGGAAGAGTTCCAGAGTGGCTCACCAATGGGAGGTCATGGGCAAGAATCTCCCCAAAATTGCCCATATGAATGGACTGTGATCCTACTTTATTGGAAGAACATCCAATCAATCAAGAAGAATTTGCTGAGTGCCTACAAGGGGCTAGCCACTGTGCTAAGGATCCAAATCAAAATTAAATCAATCAACCACTCCACATGCATTTACTAAGTACTTTCTGAGTGCCAAGAACTGTGGTAAATCCTGGGGATCCAAAGACAAAAATAATATAGCTCCTGCTCTCAGGGAGATTCCCTTCTTTTTGTGGGGTAGAGGAGGAACGATGACAATCAATCAATCAGCATTTTATAAGCATCTATTTGGTGACAGACACAGGATACAAATGCAGTCCTGAATCCAGTTGGAACATTTGGGTATATGGAATGATAAGGTTGGACAGCCATTCTGATCCTATAGCAACACTCCACACACTGATGAAATCACAGGTCCTATAAAAAATGTACAAATCATCAAGCAACCACCCATCACCCTGGGGAGAAGCCCCCATAAGTGGCAGAGTAGCCTTTAAAAAAACTCTTCACTTTCCATCTTAGAATCAATACTACATATTGGTGCCAAAGCAGAAGAGTGGTAAGAGTGGGTAATTGGGGTTAAATTATTTGCTCAGGGTCACACAGCCAGGAAAGTCAGATTTGGACCCAGGAGTTCCCAACTCTGGGCATGGCTTTCTATCCCTTGCTGACCCTGTGGAATTGCTTTTGAACCCAGGTCCTCTAAATTCAAATCCAAAACTTTCCTCCACCATCACCAGGATGTCTTAGAGCTGTCTCTATACCTCCTTGTAAAGAAACATTTTGTCTCTTTTTTGATCCCTTTGCCCTAACATGGCATCCTCTGAAGTGCTATGTTCATTGTGAATCCATGGAAGCATGGCCGACTTCCTGAAACATGGCTGACTTTCTGACTTCTGGTGATCAGTGGTTAGTGACCTTTCCAACGCTTCCCCCTCTCCTGAGCTGACTAATTAGGGTGTCAATTAGGGAGAAATCCAACTGAACCCAGCACTCATTTCACCCATCTCTGTGAATAGTAATCAAATGGAATCAACCTTCAGCTCTTCAGCATTAGGTCCTTACAGCCCCAGGTACAAATGTCTCTCAACAAAGAGAGCCCCACTCCAGATGTGTCTTGACTTTCTCCACCACCCCCAGTCCCAATTTGGGCCAGAAAGATGCTCCGAAGGTATGTCTAGGTTATTGCTTGGCTGTCTTGTGCTGAGGAAAGAAATCCAGCAACAAATGAACTGGGGCAAGAACAATTGCTTTTGACAAATAGGTAATGGTTAATAATGATCCATCCAATTCTGGGAAGGCTAAATCAGACCAGGATTCATGTCATCAAACTCAGGAGACAAAAAGAAATAAATGAATTGATCAATTGATTGATTGGATGAAAAAGCTGGCTTGTGCCTTCTAGAGAGCAAAAAAGCTGGGGCTCTCCTGCCCTCTTGGGGATGTCTCAGCATGCTGTTTATTCTCTCACCACGTCTCCGCTGCAGACTGTGGTAACAATAACATCTTACATTTTTTCTGGAGTGTTAAGGTTTTCAAAGGGCTTTTTTTTCCCTTCCCCAAACACTCAGCGAAGCAGAAGGTAAAAGTGTTATTGTTGCCATTTGCCAATGTGATTTGCCTGGATTAAACAGCTAATTAAATGCTGGAACTGAGAAATGAACTTGAGGCACCTGAAGCCAAATCCGGTGTGCTCACCACTGTTTGGACCTGGTGCGCCTGTGTCTATGGGCAAGAAGAGGGATCCGAGGATTACTGGAAGGAACCTTAGAGATAATTTTGCCTGAACTTTCTTATCTTACAAACGAGGAACCTAGAGCCCGGGGAGTTGATGGGACTTGACCAAAGTCACCCAGGTTTTATGTGTCAGACTCAGGCTCTGAACCAAAGCCCCCTGGTCCAAAATCCAAAGCTCATTTACTGTGCCACAAGGTCTAAAACATCCATGCTATTTTACTGTGAATATTGTTTATAGGAATCAGCAGCTATTTATAAACTGCCAGCCTCCAGACTAGGTGAGTGGGAAAACCTCTACTTTTTCCACTGTTTATCTGGGCCTTAAAGGGTTTCCTTTAACTCTAGTCAGATAATCCCTCAATCATGTAGGATTAAAAGGATTTCCAGTCTAGATTAAAGTGCCTAGTTGGCCTGGTGAACAGGCTGCTTGTTTGACTGAGGCAATTGTGAAAGCAACAAAATGCCAAGCTTAAGGTGCAAGAGAAAACATCTGGGCTTCCAAAGCCCATTTTTGATTCAGTCATTGTTTGATCAAGTCTAAATATGATCCTTAGCAAATTAGAAGAATTCAGAGAACATGAGAAGTCCTGGGTTTTCTATTTTAATTGTATTTTAAAATTTGAAACTCAGACAATAAGAAACAGAGGCTTTCTGTACACTCACAGTGGACTTTAGATGAAATAAACTCTGAATCTCCATTCTTCACCACAGGCTTCTTTTTAAAGTGTGTGATGTGTATAACCCAGTGGAATTGCTTATCAGCTCTAAGAGGGGGGAAGGAAAAAGGGAGGGAGAGAACATGAATCATGGAACCATGGAAAAATATTTTAAAAATTAAAAATAAAAAAGTATATGATGATTCTGTCCAAATTGTCCTGCTTTTTTGAGCTGCCTTCTGTTGTTTCTTCTGCATATCATCAGAAGACTTGTATAAGAAGATGAAGAGTAATAATATTTTAAATTATTATACTTGCAAATTATAAATTTAATCAATATATAAAAGTGCATTTAAAAATAAAAAACCCTTTACTTTCTGTTTTAGAATCAATACAATGTATGCATTCTAAAGCAGAAGAAAGGTAAGGGCTAGGCAATTGGGGTTGTGTCTGAGGCCAATTTTGAATCCAGTGCCTCCAGGTCTGGCTCTCTATCCACTGAGCCACCTATTTTAATATAGAATTAAATACATAATTTAATTATTATATATGTGCATTTGAAAATACAATTTAATCATTATATATTTAAATGCATTTAGTCATTAAATATACATAATCATTATATATTTAAATGCAAGTTAGTTATTATAGATATCACTTTAAGACTTGCAAAGCACTTTACAAATATTATTCCAAGTAATCTTCAAAGCAACCCTGTAAGCTAGGTGCTATTTTTGCCAAACATGTCACCATTTTTACAGTTGAGGAAACTGAGATACACAGTTGTGAATTGCCCCAGATCGAATAGGTAATTTAGTAAATGTCTGAGATCACATTTGAACCCATATCAAACCTGGAATCTCCCTGACTTCATGCCCAGGATGCTATCCACTGCACCACCTGGCTGCCAGAAGAATAATAGACATGAGATGACCCCAAGAATATAGACAAAAGAATACTAAAAGTGGCTGGGCTCAGATAATTGCAATTGCCATCTTGATGACAGAGAACAAATTTGCCAATTCTCACTAAGGGACTAGGAGCTACTGGGGAGTATGGGTTCAAAGTGTAGCTAGCATACACTAGCAGATGCTGTTGTTCTATTGCTAATTTTGCTTAACATTTTTTCTTTCATAGGAGGATGACCATGTTGTAAAAAAATATACAAGGGGATCAATGAAACCCTTTAAAAAAAAAAGGAAAAAACCACAGCCCTTTATAAAGTGTTTCTGAAACATCCATTTTTCTGAACTCAAAATCAAAGATTGTTTTCAGGGTCAAATTTCATTTGCTTTTTAAAAATCTCAAAACAAAGGAGAGATTATATTTTCCCCAAAGTTAGATCTGACCACATTTCTGTCCTTGAGGGACTGCTTGGTGGATAGAGTACCAGGCCTGGAGTCTGGATAGACCTGGGTTCAGTCTGATAAATTAGGCAACACTGGGTGAGTCACTTACTTGAATCCCTATTGTCCTCAGTTTTCTCATCTATAAAATGGAGATAATAACAACACCTACTTCCTAGGGTTGTGGGATAGTAATTGTAAAAGTACTCAGTATGGCAAAATAGTAAGAGCTATATAAATATGAGCTATTGTTAAATCTGGCTTCAGATATACTTGGTGATTTTGTGACCCTGGGAAAATTACTTAATTTCAATCTGCCTTAGTTTCTTCAACTCTAAAATGGAGATAATAATAACACCTATCTTTCAGGTCTATAATTAAGATCAAGTAAGATAATAATTGGAAAAAATATCTTAAAATAATGCTTGGCACATATGAACGATTTCTTTCTTTCTTTCTTTCTTTCCTTCTTTCTTTCTTTCTTTCTTTCTTTCTTTCTTTCTTTCTTTCTTTCTTTCTTTCTTTCTTTCTTTCTTTCTTTCTTTCTTTCTTTCTTTCTTTCTTTCTTTCTTTCTCTCTTCTCTCTCTCTTCCTTCCTTCCTTCCTTCCTTCCTTCCTTCCTTCCTTCCTTCCTCCCTCCCTCCCTCCCTCCCTCTCTTCCTTCCTTCCTTCCTTCCTTTCTTTCTTTCTTTCTTTCTTTCTTTCTTTCTTTCTTTCTTTCTTTCTTTCTTTCTTTCTTTTCTTTCTTTCTTTCTTTCTTTCTTTCTTTCTTTCTTTCTTTCTTTCTTTCTTTCTTTCTTTCTTTCTTTCTTTCTTTCTTTCTTTCTTCCTTTCTTCCTTCCTTCCTTCCTTCCTTCCTTCCTTCCTTCCTTCCTTCCTTCCTTCCTTCCTTCCTTTCTCTTTCTTTCTTTCTTTCTTTCTTTTCTTTCTTTCTTTCTTTCTTTCTTTCTTTCTTTCTTTCTTTCTTTCTTTCTTTCTTTCTTTCTTTCTTTCTTTCTTTCTTTCTTTCTTTCTTTCTTTCTTTCTTTCTTTCTTTCTTTCTTTCTTTCTTTCTTTCTTTCTTTCTTTCTTTCTTTCTTTCTTTCTTTCTTTCTCTTTCTTCCCAATACTGGTCCTAAGGTAGAAGAGTGGTAAGGGCTAGGCAATTGGGATCAAGTGACTTGTCCAGGGTCACACAGCTAGGAAGTGTCACAGGTCACATTTGAACCCAGGTTCTCCTTCCTCAAGGCTTGGTACTTTATCTACTATGCTCCCTAGCTGCCTCCTCCCCCCTTCCTTTTGTTTAATTAAATTCTAGGGACCCCATATTGCCTCTGGCTTTGAAAATTCTTTACAACTTTGTCCCAAACTAGTTTTCCAGCCTCATTATACATTACTCCCTACATGCACTCTATGGTCTAGGCAAACTGGTCTTCTCTTGGTTTCTCTCTCCTCTCCCCCCTTCCCCTCATCACTCTAATTGCCCTATCATGCTTTGCACAAGACTGGCGCCTTCCATCTCCCCAAATTTAATGCGCCCCTCCTCATCCTCATCTCTCTTCCTTTAACATTCAGTTTCAGAATCATCTTCTACATGACACTCTTCCTGATCCACCAACTATAAGTACTCTATTGTTAACTACATGAAAAATAAGGATAAACAAAAATAAATAGATATTGTATTTGACATCTATTATAGATACATTGTATTTACTTGGCAGCTATCATATATGCATCTTTACATTTACACACACATTGTACACATTGTTTCTCCCAATAGAATTCTGCTCCTTGAAGGCAGAGGTGGTTTGATTCTTTGTATTTGCCTCTCCAGTACCTGTCAAGTACATAGCAGGCGCTTAATAAATGCTTACTGACTGGTCAGCCTTGAATACCCCTTCGAATCCTTGACATCATTCCTTTTCTAGGCACTAAACTTTCAACTGGGACTATTTGATTTAAGGAAAAATTCAAAATGGGATTCCCTGGGAAATTGAATCTCAACATCCTTGAATTGTGTGCATAGGGAAAGTCTCCCTTCCCCTTCACCCACCCACTGGCTCCCCCTCTTTAATAAGCCCCTCACCGAGGAGAGAGAAATGACACCAGGGTAAGAAAATCTCCCCAGTCAAAGGAATTTGGCAGCATTCTGCCATCTTCTTGCTCCATCCTACTGGCTTACAGTTCGTCCCCAGAGCCCCCGATTTCCTTCTCATCTCCCCTGGGAGAGGGTTTATTTTCTGCTCCCTTCTGGAGCTGGTGCCCATTTCCAGGCTGTCACCACGTCTGTGGTTTGCACAGGAGACATAGGCGGACGGGGATAGTTTTCTGGTCCTTTGTTTTTTTTTCTCCCAGGGATTCCTCGCGTTGCAAACTATATCTCGGAGTTGGGTGGGGGCTCGGAGCTTCCCTATAATGAAGTACCACTAGACAGAACAGTCACTTGTGGCAGGTAGCAAAGAAATTTCAATAAAGTAAACTCGGAGCATTATCAAAATTATACATTTGGGGCTGTTAGCATGGCCTAGAAAAAGATGAGGACAGGCTCATCTCATTAAAAGAGAAGAAATAGTGGAATTAGCTTGAATCTAATTACAAGCCACACTATCTAATGTAAAAACATGACTGTTTTTTCACTCCCATTCATTTGGGCTAGTAATTAGTTTTGGCCTCTAAAATGCCACCCTTTAATCATCCAAACACAGATGTGATTTGCCGTGCAATTTAATCTTGCTTTAATGAAGAACTAATGGACGCATCGCAAATTACTTTCCCTGTTGGAGAAAAATTCTATTTCCTGCTTTTCAAAAGATCAAGAGTATCTTGTGATAATAGGCCGAGCGGCCCTGGCAGCCTCGGCGCCCAGAGCAAACAAGCTCTTTTACTCAACTCCCAATTCAATGGCGAAAAAGAGGCTACAATTAGAGGCGACGCAGGGGAAACGCGGCATTACCGGCGAATCACTTTCTGCAGCTCAACCCCCAGCAACCACTGCCTTGTTCGAGCCAGGGCTAAAGTGTCAGCTCCGAACAATGCGCCGTGATAAATTACTCTCTTCAAACAGCTGCACTGCTAATTTTCAATTATACACACAAATGGGCCTCAGATTGGAAGAAAATGGAGTGCATGGGGAGAACAGTAGTAGATTTCTGTGTTTGTTTGGTGGTGAGTGCGGAGGCGGGGGAATGACATCTTGAAAGGGAGGCGAGAGGAGCGCCAGTGGAGTCGGGGTTGCCACACCAGAGACGAGGCTGGTCCCCCAGACCCGGGAGCCCCACGGGCCCCTCTGCTGAACCCGGCTTCCCGAGAAGCGTGAAATCGTCAGTTACTTCCATCGGGGTTGGGAGAATTCCAAAGTTCTGCCCTATTGCTCACCCGGGGATGAAAATTCACCATTGGCCCATAACTGCCCTGCCTTGCAAACCCACTGAGTATGATGAAGGTATTGTCCGTTGTAGAATACCCCAAGTGGCCAGGTCCTCTCTCCGACTTTTCTTCCCAATCACGAATTCTCCTAGAATCTACAGCTTTCTCTTTGTGCTCAGATTCTCCAGGCGTCTAGATCCCCGTTCTGCCCACTCCTCTGCTTCCTAAACAGTCCTAGGGCCAGTCTCCACACAGAAGATTGCCAGAATGTGCATTATTTATGAGCCTTGCCTTCCTCATCAGGATCATGAACTTAGTATGTTCTGGAAGGTGCAGAGTCTTCAGAAAGAATTTTGGTCCCTGGGCAGGCAGCTCAAATCATTTTTGGAATTGGTGATGCAAAAACAGAGTCAACATGGTGGGATGGGTGGAGAGCTGATCTTAGAGACAGGAAGATCTAGGTTCAAGTTCCACCTCTGACATATTCTAGCTGTATGACCCTGGGCAAGTCACTTAACTTACAAGTCATAAAAAAAGGTGCCCAGTTGCATCAGTTGAGGAAATTCTCTGGAATCTGGCTACACGGATGAAACCAGGTCCGGTAATTAATAATAAAAGCCAGAAAGTCCAATGCGGTTAGGCAGAAAATTAAAGAATATAACATAAAGACCTTTGGAGGGGGATCTTGAGTCCAGGGATCTGTTGGTAAATGTTTAATAATGGTTCTCTAGGGGAAGAGAAAAGGGAAGCCTGACAAACTTTTAAATATAATCTGCATTATTAACAGTTTCTCCATCATTTTCTTGTCTAGAAATCAACAAAACAACAAACTAAGCTTTAATTTGAAGCAGTTGCTTATTTCTGAGGTTTAAATGCTAACACTGAAAATTTAACAATAGATCAAGCTGGCTCCAGCTCATCACAGAACTGTGATTGCTGCATGGAGTAGGATTCTTCAGGGTACCACTGTATGGTGGTGGAGAGAGAGGTAGACCCCCAAGAACACCTGGAGGCTGCTGTTGCTGCTGCTAGGAGGGGGGAGGGCAATGGTTGTAAAAGGAATTTACCTGGTATAGAATTGCTGTCCTCTAGCTTCCTATTTTGACTAATCATTCTGCCTCCTTTGCTTCTATGCTGTTGAAGAAGTGCAAGTGCTGTCAAAAGGTAGTTACAACAAAGTTCGTAATTGCACAGGATTTACAAAATCTGTATTGGTTTGATTTAAGAAAGTAATCTTATTTTACTAATGCCTTTTGTTTTTACATCACTTTCATTTCTGAAAATATCCCTCCCCACTCCTCTGCAAATGCAGATATCCATTTAACAAAGGACAAAAAACAAAGAGAAAAATGTTTGGCAAAAGTAACCAATGCTTTGATTGTGTCTGATGGTATATGCAATATTACATACCCAAAGCCCCCTCCCTGCCAAATGAAGAGATTAAAGATAATTGCACAATTTTAAAAAATCTTGTGGTGGTTTTTTGCACTCTCTTAATTTCACTTCCTTGGAGTAAATTAGTCATTGTTGTTTTACCCTAATTCTGATTCTTCAGGGCTGTTCTCTACCACCATAAAATGTGATGCTTAGTGTTTTTCATTCTTCTTCTAAGGAGGGAGCTGTCTTTATTTGTTGTGTTCACATTTTGAGTTGTGAGACATTCAGTCCTGTTTGGGTTTGGATACAGAGAGGAATGGTGCTAAAAAAAAAACAAAAAAAAACCTCTCAAAACCTCTCACTCTCAATTTATTTTTGGTTTTCAAATTATTATTGATGATTTTTTCATTTTATACCATAATTATTTCCTCTGATAGAATCCTTTCTTATAATATAGGGGGAAAAAAACTGACTCAAAGCCAACTAGTATAGCAACTGAATTTTACATATATACCACATTTGGCATCCATAATCCTCTACCTTGTCCCTGAAAGGATTGATGTTTATTTCACAATAAGGTCTTTAGCTCTTTACTTCTCTCCCTCCTTCCTTCCCTCCTTCCCACACTCCTTCTCTCTCTCCTTCCTTCTCTCCTTCCTCCCTCCCTCCTTTTTTCCTTCCCTCCCTCCCTCCCTCCTTCCCTATTTTATGGGTCATTTCTGGATATACACTCTCTCTCCCTCAAAACTAACTAATGTAGTAAGCAGATCTGACAGTGTATACAACATTCTGCCCCCCAGAGTTTAACACCTCTCCAAGGTATGGGGAAAGATTAATTTCATCACTTTCTTTTAACTTTCTTTATCACAAACTACTTGTGGCCTGAGGAATGACTCATTTGGACTGGAGAAAAGGTAGAGAAAGTCTTCATGTTGTAAATACTGGTAGCCTTTGGGCATTGGCCCCTCTGGCCCTGAAGACTCTGAGTTTCTGGAAAATATCATCTGGGACTGATTTTCTTCCCTCCCAAGAAGCTGTCATCTCTAGGGAGCATTCTGGGGTAAGGCCTCCATTTTCTATAGAACTCAGGATTTTAGAGATGACCAAGGTGACAAATAAATGGGCCTCATCTGCTGAAGGGCCAGGCATTAGCAGAGTACAATGATTTGGCCTGGAAGAGACAATGGTGATTAAAATGTTCTGATTGCCCAGCATTTCAAAGAAGTCTGAATGGAATATAACTTAATGTTCAAAGAAGGGACTGTTAGCTTGATCGGATTTGTTTTTTAAAAATAGCAATCCTTTCAGGGCATCTTCTTTTTTCCTCCTTCAATAAGTGTGAACGGGGTCTATCCTCTAATTATGAAATGTATTACCATACAAAAAGGATTATTTTTTGAATTTAAAAATGCCAGTCACATTTAAAGTTACTTCTCCTTGAAATGAAGAGACTTGGGATGGGGTAGGAGAGGGGGAGAAATGGGAGGAAAGTGGTTCCAATGTGGAATCGTTAACATAGGACTTTTTTTTTTTTTGCTGAAGTGGGATTTCACTCCTTCTAGTTTATAATCGTTACAGAAATTTAAACCTCAAACCATTTCAGCCCGAGCTTATACTAAGCTTGTTAGTGGTTTCTGATGCTGTAGGTGATAGGGCTCTGGCATTACCATAAATCAGCAGAATTAACGATGATCTTCAGAGGCATGCTTGAAGATGGGTGACAGAACTCTGCAATTTGGTGCTCTGAATATGATGATAACATTCTATATTAAATGTTTATAATCTACTTAGAGCTGAGCTGCAAGTACACTTTGTATTTGTGCTGGGCCCCATATTAGACATCAGGAGTGATTATTACAGGCTGGGCGATGCTGTCGTCTTTGGGATGGCATAATTTTAAAAAATATATATAATATAGCCAGACCCACCCACACGTCTTAGCAGGGCTGTTTTCTCTTTTTTCTAGTTTAATTTAATTATATGATGTGTAAAGAGGTTCTTGGCTTGTTTGTTTAAATATTGCCAGGAAAAGCATCCTACAGTCATTGTGTTCTCACCCACACAGAAAATAATCTGTAGACTTGCATGGATTTCAGATTCTATGCCTTGGATGACTGAAATCAGGTTTCTGCTGTCTTCTCTACAACCCAGTGTTATTCCTCCAACAAACTGGGACTGATAAAGAACTCAAAATGAACAGTTAGATTCTAGCCATCGAATTCTTCTAAGAGGCAAACAGCCTAGGTACCACACAGAATTTTTGCATTTACATATGTCTTTTATACACATATGTGCAGAATTTGCACCAGTTGATCACCAGTATTGACAGAATAGATTTTCTACCTGGATTTCCCTACAAAAAAACGTCGCAAATCAGGTGAAAAAAATCTACATACATATTTATGTCAATGGGAGGATATCTATCAAGTGTCTATCATTTATCCATCAGTCTGCATATCTTTGAACTGATCCTTCTATCAAATTAAATACTATTTGTAAAGTGCTTAGCCCAGTCCCTGGCCCATACATAGTAGGTGCTTAATCAATGCTTATCTTTCTCCTCCATCTATCTGTTTACTTATTTATATCTCCCTTTATAGAGCTTTTGAGTTGCCTATCCCTTGAAATATGTGTTTATATAGTAATTATACACAAGACAATAATTATAATTTATAATTAACATATTAGTTATATATAATCACATAATAACATATAATAAGAAGCAGCATGACATAGTGGCTAAAGATGAAGACCATGTTCAAGACCTGTCTCTGACACTTCCTGGTTGGGTGATCCTAGGCAAATCACCCGACTTCTTTAGATTCAGGGCAACTCTCTCTGGGTTGTACCCATTTTTCAGGGTAGTTGTAAGAAGAATAAAAGGAGATTGTATTCATAAAGTGCTTTGAAAACCTTAAAGGGCTATATGACAGCTAGCTAACTATAGAATTGCATGGTAGATGAAAATTCTTTATTTGAGAGTTCCTTGTATTACTGAAATCATAGGAGCAGTCCTTCTCCCTTAATAAATAATCTTGTGTGTGTGTGTGTGTGTGTGTGTGGTTTCGTTGCCTTCCTAGTAGGGAAATTCCCTCTCATCAATCACCAAATATTTATTAAGTTTCTTCTGTGCATAAAGAATTATGCCAGGTGTTAGGACAGGGATTCTCTATTTTTTTTAAACCCTTACCTTCTGCCTTAGAAACAATAATGTGTATTGGTTCCAAGACAGAAGAGCACTAAGGACTAGACAATAAGGGAGAAGTGACTTGCCCAGGATCGCACAGCTAGGAAGTGTCTGAGGTCAAATTTGAACCTAAGATATCCCATCTCTAGTATTGGCTCTTAATCCACTGATCCACCCAAGTGCCCCTTAGGACAGGGATTCTTAATCATTTTAATGTCATAGACCACGCTGAGAAGTCTTGTGAAGTTTATGGACCCCTTCTCAGAATACTGCTTTTAAATGCATACACTAAAATACATAAGACTAAAAAAGCAGCCAATTGTATTGAAAGAGTTATCAAATATTTTCAAGAATTTCAGGGAGCCCTAGTTAAGAAATCGTCCCTGGATTTACAAAAGTAAAAGTGGTTCTGGACAGTCTCTGCCTTGAAGGAAGAGTCCATTCTGCTCTCTTGATCCAGCCTCTAGAATCAGAGGTAGGACTTAAACACCGATTCTGAGGCTGGCTCTCTGTCTACTATACCATATGGCTTTTCATTGTGCTCACACGCTATATGCACATACCTACACAAGTACATGTGCATATATAAAACATTGATGTGCAATGACAACAAGAACTCAAATTAATATAGTATTTTCTGGCTTGCAAAGTACCTTCCGGGCAACTCATTTGTTTCTTCCTAACCCTGTGGGGTAGGTGGTCTTAGTACTCCCATTTTAAAGATAGGGACATGTATGTCCTATGAATATAGGTTTGTGTGTACATACACACACATCTGTAAAGAAGGCATTTTAATATAGCACGTGGAGTGTTGAATTGGAAATTAAAAGGTCTGAGTTCAAATTAAGACTCAGATCAAGATTTTACAGAAATTATAATACAGCATTCAGGTGGAAGGAGACTCAGCAACACTTAGTTCAAGAGGTACCTGAAAAAGGATCCCATCTGCTATGTCAGCCAACAAGCATCTATTAAAGAACCTACTGTGTTCCAGATATTTTGCTGAGCATTGTGGGACTAGAAAGAACTCAAACTGAACAGTTAAATTCTGGCTGTAGCATTCTTCAGAGGGACAAACATTCTATGTGCCACAAAAAATTTTTCTATTCATATATGTCTTTCATATATGTAAATGACCGAATTTGCATTTGTGCAGAAAATTTGAATATAGAGAAAAGGGAAAAAACTCATAGTTCTTTGTCCTCCAGGAACTAATTCTTTTACTTTTTTACTTTTATATATTTTCAATTAATAAATATCAATCTTTTATTTCCATCCTTTCCACCTTTGATTTTCTCATCTTTGTTGTTGTTTTTTTAAACCCTTACCTTCTGTCTTGGAATCAATTCTGGGTATTGGTTCCAAGGCAGAAGAGCAGTAAGGTGAGGCAATGGAATGGGGGTTAAGTGACTTGCCCAGGGTCACACACCTAGGAAGTGTCTGAGGCCAGATTTGAACCTAAGATCTCCTATCTCAATCCACTGAGACACCAAGCTGCCCCTGATTTTCCCATCTTTGAGAAGAAAAAGAAAAAAGAAAACCCTATAAAGTATGCCTACTCAAGTAAAACAAATTTTCATATGGCCTATATCTAAAAAATCATGACTAATCATTACAGTGATCAGATTTTAAGATTGAAATGCTGAAAAATTCAGAACTGTTCATTTTTACAATGTTGTTATAGTTCTGGATCTGCTCACTTCCCTCCGTATCAGCTCGTACTGTTGTTCCCAGGTTTCTCTGAAACTACCCTCTTCCCCATTGCTTATAGCCCAACAATATTCCATTGCATGTATATATTGTAACTTGTTCAGCTATTTTCCAGTTGCCATATGGCTTTTAAACTTCTAGTTCTTTGCCATCACAAAAAGAGCCACTACAGGTGTACCTTGTTTTACTGTGCTTTGCAGATAATGCATTTTATTTATTTATTTTTACAAATTAAAGGTTGGTGGCAACCCTGCATTGAGCAAGTCTCCTAGCACCATTTCCCCAACAGTATGTGTCACACTGTAACTGTGTCATACTTCGGTAATTCTCACAGTATTTCTAACTTTTTCATTATTATTATGTATGTTATAGTATTATGATCAGTGACCTTTGATATTACTATTGTAATGGAGGGGTTACAAACTGTGCCCCTATATAAGACAGGGAACTTGTTAAAAAAATATTGTGTATGTTCTGACTGTTCCACTGACTGGCTGTCCTCTGTCTCTCTTCCTCTCCTCTGGCATCCCTGTTCTCTGAGACACAAACAATATGGAAATTAGACCAATTAGTAACTCTACAATGGCTTTTAACTATTCAAGTGAAAGGAAGGGTCCACTGATAAGGTAATCTTCATCATTGCTTTATTTTAAGAAATTGCTTGAAGACATGATGGGGAACTCTAAAGGAGCACCCTAGTGCAATTATTATCAATAATATGGAAATGGGTCTTGATCAATGACACATGTGAAACCCAGAATTGTGCACTGGCTACAGGAGGGGATTAGGGGGAGGGGAAGGAAAGAACGTGAATATTGTAACCATAGAAAAATATTCTAAATTAATTAATTAAATTAAATTAAATATTTAAAAATTAAAAAAAAAAGAAATTGCTGAAGCCACCCCAACCTTCAGTAACTACCACTCTGATCAGTCAAGAGCCATCAATATCAAGGCAAGACTCTCCACCAGCAAAAAGATGATGCCTCGTGATGCAGGGCGAGAGGAGCAGAACCAGGAGAATATTGTACACAGAGACTAATACACTGTGGTATAATAGAATGTAATGGACTTCTCCATTAGTGGCGGTGTAATGTCCCTGAACAATTTGCAGGGATCTAGGAGAAAAAAAAACACTATTCATAAGCAAAGGATAAACTATGGGAGTGGAAACACTGAGGAAAAGCAACTGCCTGAATACAGCGGTTGAGGGGACATGACAGAGGAGAGACTCTAAATGAACACTCTAATGCAAATATTATCAACATAGCAATGGGTTCAAATCAAGAAAACATGTAATGCCCAGTGGATTTACGCATCGGCTATGGGGGGTGGGGGGGAGGAAAAGAAAATGATCTATTTCTTTAAATGAATAATGATTGGAAATGATCAAATAAAATATATTAAATTCAAAAAAAAAAGATGATGCCTCTCTGAAGGCTCAGATGATGCTTAGCATTTTCTAGCAATAAAATATTTTTAAATTATAGCATGACATTGTTTTTTTAGACATAATACTTTTGCACACTTAATAAATTTCAGTACAGTATAAATATAACTTTTATATAAACTGGGAAACCAAAAAATTCATGTGACTCACTTTTTTGGGAATATTCACTTTGTTGTGGTGGTCTGCAACTCAACTTGAAATAGCTTTAGCAAATGCCTATATGAATGTTTTTGTAAATATAGCACTTTTTTCTTTTTCTTTGACTTCTTTGAGTTCTTGACCTACTTAGTAGGGTTGCTGTGAGGATCAAATGAGATAATATTTGTAAAGTACTTTGTAAACCTTAAAGTGCTATATAAATGCTAGTTATTATTTGTAGTAATAGTAGTATCCTGGTAGTAGTAGTAGCAGCAGTAGAAGTAGTAGTACTATAGGGGGCAGCTGGGTAGCTCAGTGGATTGAGAGCCAGCCCTAGAGACGGGAGGTCCTGGGTTCAAATCTGGCCTCAGCCACTTCCCAGCTGTGTGACCCTGGGCAAGTCACTTGACTCCCATTGCCTAGCCCTTACCACTCTTCTGCCTTGGAGCCAATACACAGAATTGACTCCAAGATGGAAGGTAAGGGTTTAAAAAAAAAAAGTAGTAGTGCTATATGGACCAAAGGATATTCACCATTTAATAACTTTAGGGGCATAATTCTAAATTGCTTTCCAGAATGACAGGATCAGTGTACAATTCAATCTCTATTAATGTGACAGTTTCCCTATATTCTCTCTTTCCAACATTTGCAATTTTCCTTTAATCATTTTGTTTTTTTGCTGATCAGTAGTGTTTTGGAGCATTAAAAAAAATCAATATTGATATTTTTGATTTGGTCCTTGGAAAATGGCCTCTTCATAGCCTTTAACCACTTATAAGTTGGGGAATGAAAAAGAGCTCACACTCTAATAGGGGAGACATTGAAAATAATAAGGTATGTGAATGATATGTTCAGAGTAACTGGGTGGCCATCTTAGAGGAGAAGGCACTAAGATTTGGGGATGGAAGAGGACTAAGAAAAAAAGTGTCTTTCAGAAAGTGGGATTTTATCTGAGGCTTGAAAAAAGCCAGGTAAACTAAGAGAGAATTGAGAAGGGAGTATATTTCAGACCTGGGAGATAACTCAGTTTGAGGGAATAACCAGTAGGCCAGCCTATCTGAGTAGTCAGTAAAATACAGGAATGTAGGCAGTTGGTTTTTTATAGTAGATAGAGCATTAGATTTTGAATCAGGAAGCCCTGAGTTTGAATCTTGCCATAAATAGACTTTGGGAAAGTGATCATATTTCACTCAGTCTCCATTTCCTTGATAAAATGTAATAATAATGGTATCTACCTCCCAGGACTATTGTGAGGGCCAAATTAGATAATGTCTTTTGAAATGCTTTGCTAGCTAATGCAGTACAACAAGACTGCTAGGGTAGGAAGGGACCAGTTAGTGATGAGCTTCAAATACCAAAAGGAAGATCATAGAGGTAATAGGGAACTATTGTATTTTATTAGGTAAAGGTAGGAAGAGGGACATAGAAAGTCTTCTGCTTCAGGGATGGATTGGAAAGAGAAGAGACTTGAAGGGAGTCCAACTAGAAGACCATTGCAATCATCTGGGCAGGGGGTGATTGAGGTCTGAATTGGTATGGTACTTGTGTGAGTGGAGAAAAGGGTGATATGTTGAAGGAAGAAATGACAAGATTTGGCAATGGTTTGGGTACGTGGGGTGAATTCAAGTGAGTAGTCAAGATGGTACTGAGTTTGTGAATCTGATTGATTGGGAGGATGTGGTGTTCTGGACATTAATAGGGAAATTATGGAATGGAAGGATTGGGAGGAAGATGCTGAATTCCTTTTTGGATATATTGAGTTTGGGATGCCTACTGGACATCCAATTAATTAATTTAAAACTCGGGTGGTAATGTAGAACTGAAGTTCAGGAGAGAGTCATCTACATTGAGATGGTAATTAAATCCATGGAAACTGATGAGGTGGCCAAACAGGTTAAGAAGAGGACCTTGGACAGAGCCTTTATATCAGTGAGGTCAAATTTAAATAGAAATGGGAGAAATAAACGATACCTGAAGATCCTTGCTAACTGCATATTGACTTAGAAAACCACATATTAACATTATGCTTTAGTGTGTTTTTATTTGTTTTGTTAAATATTTTTCAATTACACTTAATAATATTGACCTGTGGCTGTGTTGAACACCTTTTTGTTTTAGGTTATTAAGACTGAAGGTTAAATCAAAAGTGAAAGCTATAGTCACAAATTTCTAATTCATTTCCCCTAATGATTTAGTATGAACCCGAATTAAATAAAATGAGAATTATGATGGGTTTCCTTTCATCATAGTAGCACAGGGAAGTATTTTAGGAAATACATTTCGATGGGATCTGTTTTAAGGGATTTAATCCTAATGGCTAATACAGTTTCAGTCTTGAAAGCTGTCAGACTTATTTTCTTCATACATTTCTTTGCAATTAAGCTTTAATATCTAAAGGAACAAAGTTGTAAAGAGTCTTAAAGGATCATAAATCTACCTCAGAGGCTATCTAGTTCACCTCCCTCAATTTAAAGAAAAAGAAATCTGAGGTTCAGGGAGTATCCAGGATGAGATTCAAACCCTTTCCCCTGTGTCAGACAGATTTTTCAGATGAACTAGTTCATTTAGTTCAATGACCTCATTTTATAGAGGAGGTACAGGTTGGACTCAGTGACCTCTGAAGTTTTTCCAGAGTGGAGATTCTATGAGTTTATGATTTTCAAAGGTGTTGTATCCCCCATACCAGATGAGTTCTATCAAGTTAAGTCAATCATTATTTATCACTGGTTCTTAACCTAGGGTTCACAGACCTCCTAAGCATCCTTAGACTTTAGGAAGTCTGTGAATTTGGATGAGAAAGAAATTCTACCTTTATTTTCACTTAAACTCCAACTAAAATTTAGCATTTTATTCAGTTATGAATGTAAGGCAACAAAACATTGTTCTGAGAAAGGAACTGCCAAAGAAGTCTATAACCCACCCCCCAAAGTCAATCACTCCTAATTTAGTAGGCAGGCAGGTTGTATATATTTTATCTGACTGATTGAATTTATTGTTTTGGAGACTGAACCTCCCAATCCAGCCCAGACTAAAAACTACAGGAGTCATTCATGGCCAGATCTGACTACTGCTTAGCGTTCAGTCAATCAATAACATTATTAGGCACCTACTATGTGCCAGGAACTGTGCTAAGCACTGGTCCAAGCATGGAAACTTAGACTTGCTTCATTTCCATGTGGACTAGATTGTTCTTTTGTAAGGTTTAAGTTTAGGTTTTATACTAAACATGAGAGTTATAAAATAATATTGTGGTTGCTGATTTAAAAAAAATTATAGCTTAAGTCAAAATGACTTTTAGCAGCTTTTATTTACAAAGAGGTGGAAAGACTGAAAGTGTAAAATGTAGATAAGGAGATAGATTCCTAACAAGCCTACCAGCCCTTCTCTGGTGAAGGCTGGCTTAGCCCTGGCAGGGGCTTCCCCAAGTCTGATCTCCATGTGGATTTCCCAGAAGTCCTCAGCCAGAGTTCCACCAATGCAGCCTCCTCCAAAGCCAAGGCAGGAATCTCAGCCACTCATTTGAAACTCCAGGAAAGGAATGATCCCTAGACCATGTTGGTCTCTTCTTTTATGCTCCTATAATCACATCACTTCCTGTCACTCCTCCTCTTCACAGAAACCAATCACAGTCTTTTAATTTGCCTATGGCTGCCCAAGGTGGGGGCAGTGGCCTTTGGAGGTGTGAGCTTACTCTAGTAAGTGACTTATGAACTCTCATACTTAATGGTAAGTAGAGGTACTTTAAATTCTTGATTTGATTAGCTAAAAATAGCCAGGGGAGAGTTAATCCTGTCTTCACACCTTCTTCCCATCATATTGATGCTAAACTCATAGTGTGTGCCCAATCTGCTTAAGCCACTAGAGATGGAAACTTCCCACCCTAAGTGATCCACCAGTTTTAGCTTCTTCTACAGCTGCAGGGATTATAGATAGACTCTACCACACCTGGCTCTTAAAAGTTGATAGCATCTGATGATGTATTTTGTTGGGTTTATTCCACATGAGTACTTTATAGGAATTTCCACCTAAGACAGGGGTGACTAAACCATTTACTTTACAGAAGTGGACATTTTCAAGCAGGAGCATTTATAGAGTACTTCAGGGTTAACAGAACACTTTCCACATATTATGTCATTTGATCCTTGAAACAATCCTGGGAGGAAAATACTATTAATATCCACATTTACAGATGAGGAAATGGATACAGAGAGAGGTACTTGTCCAGGGTCACACAATTGGATTTGAATTCAGGTCTTCTTGACTCTAGGTCCAGCACCTGGATTCCTCTTTGCCACCTAGTTGACCCTCTGCTTTCCTTTGTTATAAAGGCAAGTTTAATGATGCTGGTGAGTCCATTAGGAAATGACTGATGCTAACAACAAAACAAAACAAAAACCAACCCCAAACCAAACCCTAAACCCAAAGCATCAGTTTTTTAATTTAAAAAAAGTTGAAGGTGAGTTTTCCTGAGTAAATATTTCCCTGAGTAAATAAAAATGTTAAAAATTAAAGTTGTGTAACCTTTTTATTGCCATCAATTGGATATTTCCCTAATGGAATCACTAGCTCATTTATTTTATTTATTTATTTAGAATTTTTTCTATGGTTACATGATCCATGATTTTCCCTCTCCCCTCCCAGAGCTGATCAGAAATTCTATTGGGTTATACATCACAAGCTCTTTTAAATTTTTTTTCCACCAATAAGTAACTAGACATTTTAGTGAAGAAGATGTTAGGACAATACAAGAAGGAATTTTTCAGCCAATGAGTCTTATCCCCAAATGTTAGGTTCATAAGCTTCCATCTGACAGAAGTGGATAAACTGAAGCTCGATGACTTTCCATCATATCTTTTATAGAGAGGAATTTTCTGCCCTGGGAGGGAAATTTGACTAGATGATCTCTGAAGTCTCTCCCTAAGATGCTAAGATATTGGGTTGTATGACTTAATTATAAACATTGATTAATAGGAAGCAGAAAGATGCAATGGAAAGAGCTGTGGAGTCAGAGGACCTGGGTTCCAATCTTAAATCTGATGTTTACAGTGTAACCATAAGCAAATTTCTTAGCCTCCCTGGGCCTCTGTTTTCTCATCTGTACATGGGGAAGGGGTATTTTAGATCTCTTATCCCTTATTTTCTGCCCTCACTGAATTAAAATGCCTCAGTCAGGATACTGATGGATATCACAAGAAGATAATAGTAGGGGTTTAACCTAAACATTGAAGAAAGTATTAAAATAATTTGAAGTCAACTGACCCTCAGTTTTCTCATTTATAAAATTAGCTGGATGACATGACCACTAAGGTTCCTTTAGCTCTAATGCTATGAACCTGTGAACCTATAATAGTAATCAATATTTTTAATGTAAAAGTTTTTGCATTTGGTATTTTTAAAGTATTATTTAAGGCAATTATAGAAAATTTTTTTCTACTGGTGACTTACAAGGGAGAAAATTAATCTAAATACTAGGATTTCTTTATTTGAGAAGAATATTTAGGTTCATCAGCCTCAGACTATTAATAACTGTGTGACCTTGGGCAAATCACTGGGCCTCAGTTTCCTTATATGTAAAATAGGTTTTTTTAGTATAAAGATTTTTTTTACCAATTACAAGTTATAACAAATTTCCACATTAGTTTTCCAAAGTTATATGGTCTAAATTCTCTCCCTCCTTCCCTTCCCTTTGCCCTCCTGGAGTTGGCAAGCAATTCTATCTGGGTTATACATATATTATCAAGCAAAACAGATTTCCATATTGTTCATAAAATAGGGATTTTAACAGTATCTATATCACCAAATGGTTGTGAGTCTCCAAAGAGATGATAGAAGCACTTTAACATGGTATCTAAGTTCTGGATTCAGAGTCAGAAGACCAAAGTTCAAAACCTAGCTCTGCCTTGACCTCCATTGCCTCAGTTTCTTTATTTGTACAATTGCTATGGAGTAGATAAATGACATTTAAGGTCCTCTTTCAGTTCTAACTCTTTAAGCCTGATGACTCCATATCCTCTGCTCCCTACAAGCTGAAATTCTTCTTCAAAATCTGAATAAGTAATTTTTACCTTCCTGACTTTCCCATCTGTAAAATGAGGTACATGATTAGATGACCTCTAAGGTCCCTTCTAGTTCTAACACAAATAGTAGTTGTTATTATTATTATTGGCACCATTCTTACTATTCCTTCTCCTTCTCTTCAACCCACCATTTTAGCTGGTTTACCATTGTCTGTTGACTATAAAACCATTTATTTTAGTGTTAGCATGATTTTTGTGAAAGCAGTTATCATCATGGAAACAGGGCAAGAACTCAAGGTCTATTGGCTAATCCCAAGACCCCAGGAGGAGGCTTGATCTCTCTCCTGGCTCACTGCAGCTTTCCTAAGGTACTTCAGAGGGAGCCCCTCTAATCCTCCTGGCATTCCTGAGAGACAGGCATGGTAACCACCCTCTGGCGACTAGACAAACAGGCTGATTAAACCCCTTGACTTGGACCACCCTGGTCAGCATTGGGAATGGAACTCAAGTTCATGGTGCCTTGCCTTTGCCCCTTGACTGAGAGACCCAAATGGGCTCTGCAATATCCCAGGAGGAAGGGACCTGGCAGCCACTCTGTTCCAGAAGAAAGAAGCACTAAGTGGCCATTCTCTCCTTCCCTTGTTCTGTTCCACCCCTGGAAGTCAGACTTCAAGGACCCTCTTCCCTTCTGCATACCATTTACTTGCCGAATACACCACAGTCCAGACAGACACTCCAGGAAACCAACTGCTTGCTTGCAAGTCTTATGAGGTCCTTTGATTCCCGCTAAGCTCCTGTATTCTTCTAAGCCATGGTTGGGAGGGGCTTTTCTCTCCCTGATGAGAACTGCTGTTATTTTATTTTATTTTTTTTTGGGTGCCAATTGAAGATGGCGAATTAATGCATTTCAGATATTTCAAAAATTAAAACCCCATGAACTAACCATTTGACGGTATTATGCTTTGCTTCCAAATGCATTCTCCACAGCAGAATCAAAGGGCCCTAATGCAGCTGCTATTTGGAAATAATAAAGCATGAAATGGGGTGTGGGGCTTAGCTATTTACATAAGAGGAAAGAGCTAGAAAAGTTGAGCAGAACAAGTGAGGAAGAAGAATGAAAACTGTAGTGCCCATTTACACTACAAAGCACTAGATCACTATAGAAAGCACTTTAAGGTTTCCATGGACATAGAGAATAATATAGAAGGCTAGTTGGGGAGTCCAAAGTCCTGGGTTTGAGATCAACTTTGACACTTGTTAATGTGCCACTCTCAGAGTTCAGTGGCAAAATGGCTAGAGTTCTGGACTTGGAGTCAGGAAGACCAAATTTGTACCCTGTCCAAGACACTTATTAGCCATATGATCCAAGTTGGCCAGTTGTTTCAATTTTATCTGCCTCAGTTTCTTCATCTGTGAAATGGAGATAATGATGGCATCCACCCCCTAGGATTGTTATAAGGACCCAATGGGGTAATTAAAGTACTTAGCCCAGTGTCTGGCACCCAGTAAGTACAATAAGATGCATTATTATTGTTGTTGTTATATTTATCAAGTGCTTTGTAAATCTTAAAGCACAATATAAATGCCAGCTATTATTATCCTTATTGTTATTGTTAATAGCTCCCATGGTTGTGAGGATCAAATAAAAACCTTTGGAAAGCACTTTATGGACATTGGTTATTATCATCACCACCATCATCATTAGTCATTTGGCCTTAGGTAAATCACTTGATACCTCTGAGCCCCCATTTATCATCTGTTAAATGAGGGGAATTGAACTCCAAAGGTCCAAGATCCCTTCTGGCCCTAATACTATACTCCTGTGAGTTTTCTTTTCTTTTTTTCTTTTTTTTATCCATGTCACCTATATTTCCTGGTACACCAAAGGTGATTAATAAGTGCTTGTTGAATGAATGAATGATTTCATTTGAGGAAGGTACAGTTGGAGAAATTGAACAATTCTTTCTGAGAATTGACATAAAAAACCTTAACTGCAACTAAAGTGGGTTCAATAGGGTTTTGCCTAAAGGTGATAAAATAGAGAACTGATAGTCTTTGTCTGCTATCAGCAGGCAGAAAAGCAGGTGGTCCTGCCACTGAGACAGCAAGAAGTAGGTGACAAAGGAAGCTCCCTGCTTGGTCCTCTCACTGTATCCCTTGAGTGTCCCCCAGCTTTGCCCTGCCCTGCCCCCTCTACCTGCAGCAGCTATCTTAGGTTAGCCTGAAGTCTATGCCTCTCCCACCATGGAGTGGTTTCTCAAAGCATTTCCTCATCATGTGATCTCATGTTTTCAGGTCCAAAGTTATTTTCCTGTCTTCTCTCACCTTTGTGGATCCATTGGATTTGCCTTAAAAAGTTAATTTCAAGGATATGTTTGGGTACCACAATTGCTAAATTATGGCTCTGTCAAATTTGAAGGTTGTCTCTTATATTGTTAATGACCCCATTTGGGGCTTTCTAGGAAGATATACTGGAGTAGTTGGCCATTTCTTTCTCCAGCTCATTTTGATGAGGAGGAAACAGACCAATGGGGTTAAGTGACTTGTCCAGGATCACATAGCTAAGATATTGGAGTGGTTTGCCATTTCATTCTCCTTCATTATTTTACCAATGAGGAAACTGAGGCCATCAGAGTGAGGTGACTTGTCCAGGGTCACCTACCTAAGATATTGGAGTGGTTTGCCATTTCATTCTCCAGCTTATTTTACAGATGAAGAAACTGAGGCCAACAAGGTTAAGTGACTTGCTCAGCATCACACAGCTAGTAAGTGTCTAAGGCCAGATTTGAACTTTTTTTTTTCCCTAAGGGAATATCAATTGTCCTATACAGAGAAGACTTGGGGCCAACATAAGGTATGGATGTGATATGGGAATACTTAATTCTTCCTGTAAAAAAAGTGGAAAGAACTCACTTAAGGCTCTTCTTTCCTTAGAAGGGGCTAGGTGACGCACACAAGGTCACACAGTGTAGTAAATGTAGAGTTAGAATTTGGAAAGAGGTCCACCAAGTGTAAATCCAGCAGGCATTCTGCTGGACAGCGCTGCCACTTAAAAATATGGCTGAACAAATATCGTTGAATTCCTGTAGTCAGGACAATGTGCCCTGTAGGCTGAGAGGCCACTCCAAAGAGCCTTCTTCTGGGGTTAGCTTACTTCTACAGCTCCATGCCTTTTCTCAGACCAACTTGAGGGTGAATGAACACTGTTTTTAGATGTAGATAGCCTTGGATTTAGAAAATCAGTTACATAGACTATTAGAAGGGATTTTGGAGGCTATCAAGTTCAATTCCCTCATTTTACAGATAAGTCAACTGAGGTGAAGAGGGGCTAAATGAATTGCCCTGGATTATATAGCTGGTAAGGGTCAGATACTGGATTTGAACTCAGGTCTTCCTGACTCCAAGTCCAGCATTCTATCCTTGATCACATACCTAAACATGAATTGTCTGAAGTTATACCTCTAACAAGAAGGGGAGCTGGAACTCTAATCCTTTGATCACAAGTCTAGTGTTGTTTCCACTGTTTTTTCTTATCAATTTGTTAAGAAAAAAATATATACATATACATACATAAACATACACATATGTATTATTTATATATTATATATTATATACACACACACCTATATTTGGTTTCCCCAATTGGAACACCAACTCTTTTTAAATCTATTTATTTATTTATTTGTTTGTTTGTTTATTTATTTTATTTAGAATATTTTTCCATGGTTCAGAACATCAGCTCTTTTGAAGGCCCATCCATGGCCCTATGCCTCATTCACCATCATATGACCTGCAGTGCCTAGCTCAGAGTAATTGTTTATCATGATTGCGTTGGCTTATTCGTTCATAATCCAGCATGGCAAGTCTAGGAAAGACCTAGGAAATGTGGGATTCTTGGGCTTGGTGAAGACATAGGTCAGGGAGTCCAAGTCCAGAGGATAAGTGGCTCAAGGAAGGGAAGTACATTCAGATTATTCATGAAAGTGTGGCAAAGTAAAGTGAGCCAAACCAGGAGAACGTTGTACATGGTGAAAGCAATAATATGTGGTGATCACTGGCGAATGAATTAACTGTGCTCAGCAGTGCAAGGATCCAGGATAATCCCAAGGACTCATAGTGAAAAAGGCAATCCACTGCCATAAAAGGAACTAGTGGAGGCAGAATGCAGATCAAAGCATACCATCTTTTAATTATTTCCTTCATGAGGTTTTTTATTGTGTAAGTGACATATATCTTCTTTTACATCATGACAAAAATGAAAATATGTATTGCAGGATAGCACATGTATATATAGCCTATATATATATATATATATTATCTGCTGTTTGCAGATAAAGGAGGGATGGAGGAAACATGAACCTGCAAGTGTCACCAAACGGTTATTAAAAATTGCATCTACATGTAATAAAAACAAAAATACAATTTAAAAAACTTTTTAAAATTGCTTAGTATTGGGGCAGGTAGCAAGAAGGTAGTGCCATCATGTCGACCTCAGTTTTCTTTCTTGACTTGAAAAGGGATGCTCAGAGGAAAAACTGAAGTGTAGAGACCTGACATATACCATTCATGAGCATGAATCATGTGTTCTTTAGCTGTTTCAATCAATGATTCTCCACTAAAGAAATGGGAATTTTTCTGGCCAAAAATTTTAAGGAAAAACCCAAACATCCTCATTTTTAAAAATCAGGAAAAAGAGCTATTTCTAGTGATGATTTGTTGGTAAACCAAGTACCCCAAGGCTATGGTTATATGAATTATTTTAAGTTGGACTAGGAGGGAGGATGAAATGAAAGAAACCATGGGAGAGCACCAAGCATCCACCTCTTCTGGTGTTTTTGAACAAACCATTGCAAGAGGAAAGCAAGACACCATCTCCTTTTGAACAACCAGCCCGCCCCTCTGCCAGTAGGTCGCCCGTCTCTCCTCCTTGATTTTGTTACTACAACAATTGCAGTAAATTCTGGGCAAATTAATTTTCTCTCAAAGTGAAGCCTCTTTTAATATCCCCTTGAATGTCCACTTCATTGTCATTAATGGGCTTTGTTCTCTTCATTTGTGTGATAAATTCTTTATATACTTGTCTTTTCAAACTCTTTGTTCCTGTGAATAGACTTCAGAGGAAGTCACTCGAAAAATCTGCGGTCAATGTGGCTTCCCCCTCCCCCCCAATATTATCGACTATTGTCCCTTACTTTTCTGACTCTTGTGCAGAATGACAGAAACCCTAGCTTTGAACGTCAGGTCAAACTCTATTCTTGCTGTTGAAAAGGCGACTTGATAATAAATATAGCAATTATTGTCTCCTACATTCTTAGTCCCAGACCCTCCCCCAAGTAATAGCAATGGTCCAGTGGAGGGTGTCTTAAGACTTTAGAAATCCTAGTTCTCAATCCTTAATTTTCAAAATTCAATTTGGTTCTCGATAGCTTTTGTTCTCATGCTGGAATTGAAGGACAATGATGATGGTCCCAGACAAAGAGTTAAAGAGTCAAAGGGAGTGACATTCACCTACATCTGGTGGCTGTATTTAAGAGGATAAATGGGGGCAAAGACTGCCTTCACCTAAAAAAGGATAATATGTAGCTGATAAGGTAGGGATTACTATGAAATAGAGTAAAGAAATCAGAATAACTCTAAGATTACAAATCAGAGTCCTAGTATGTCCCAAGAAACTTCTGAGCTGGCCAACCAAGAAACCACTCAGTCAGTCAACAGGCATTACTGTGTGCTAGACACTCTGCTAAGTCCTATAAATACAAAGAAAGGCAGACACATTTGCTGGTCCAAGGAGAAGATGATTCTATAAAGGGATAGGTGATAGGATCACAGAGTTCAAGGTGGAAGGGACCTACCTCAGAAGTCCCTTATTCCAATCTCCTTATTTTCCAGATCAGACCCAGAAAGGGTAAATGATTTGTCCGATGTCACACAATAAGTGACAGAGCTGAATCTTCTAGATACAGTACTCTATGTACATATGGTGCCACCAAGCTGCCTCTTTTTACTTTACCATGCACATTTCTGCAAAGGATTTAACCCATGTCAGCACTCTTGCTACTACCTTGATTTTTCACTATAGAGATGGAAAAACGAAGATCTGGAAATATTCTGATACTTGCCCAAGGTCACACAAGCAATAAGTGTCAGAAGTAAAATTTTACCCCAGGTCTGGAGATGGTGCTTATTCTACTGTTCTATCCTTCTTGTGGTTAAACATCTTTTTAGATAATGATTGACATTTATCAAACTCCTTAAAGTTTGCAAAGCACTTCTATGGATCTAGTGAATGAATGAAAATCTTTCGTGTTTATTATGTGCCAAGTGCTAGGGACACAAATACAAAAACAATAGTTATTCTTGTCAAGGAGTCTATGTTCTAGGCATTCTAGATTATAGAGTGATGGGACTGTTAGAAATATATGCCCAGAAGGGCAGCTAAGTGGCTTAATGGATAGAAAGCCAGAAATGGAGATAGGAAGTCCTGAGTTCAAATATGACCTCTGATTTCTTAGCTGTATAACCTTGGGCAAGTCACTTAACCCTATATACCTGTCCCTTACCACTTTTCTGCCTTGGAATTAATACTTAGTATTGACTCTAAAACATAAAGTAAGGGTTTGAAAAATAAAAAGAAAGATAAAGAGATATGGCCCCAAAGTTACTAAGCTGTATATACCCTTTGATTTTGTGATACCATTATTAACCCTGAAGTATTAATATTTGTCACAGCTCTTTATCTAGTGGCACAGAATTGGAAACTAGGAGGATACACTTCAACTGGGGGATGGCTGAGAATATTAATAATATGGTAGTAATAATAGCTAGCATTTATATCACCCTTTAAAGTATGCAAAAATTGTATAATTATCACATCATTTGATCCTCTCACCAACCTCTGAGGTTGGTGCTCTAATTATCCCCATTTTAAATTGGGGAAACTGAGGCAAGGAGAGGTTTTTTTTTTTTTCAAGTGACTTGTCCAGGGTCACACAGTTAATAAGTGTCAGGTCAGATTAGAACTCGGGGAGATGGGTCTTTCTTATTTCAGATTCAGTGTTCTATGCACACATGGTGCTACCTAGCTGCCTCTTTTTACTTACTATGTATATTTATTACAATGATTTTGAGTTCTTTCTTCCTTTTTTTCAGTGGGGGGAAGGGAAGAAGGAAGGTTGTAGAGAGAGAAAATACATGCTTGTTGATTGAAAAGAAAATGAAAGTTTTAAAAACATTTGAAGGCAGCATTTGATTTCCAAGTGTAGAATCAGAAGCCATATATATATATATATACATGACTGTGGTCAGAGCCATAACTATAGGAGGGCCACTAGAGCTTTTTCCCATGATAGAAAACAGAGTAGAAAGATATATAAAATTTGCAAAATAATGATGATGAAATTATGGTGGAGAGTACAACTTTATATTCTTGCCTTGGATGTGCAAAATTAGCTTGCTATAATTCTAACTTCCCCAAACTAGTTTTGGGGAAGATTTCCTGAAATAGCAGCCTTTATTACCATCCTGTACAATTTGGCTAATGGGGAAATGTCTGAAAAATTGCAGCCTTCTCTCCTGAGTGATTGCCAATGGGACGTGACCAAACTCTTAACTGGTGAGATTATGGATAGTAATAAGGACAGGTACCACTGGGGAGTTATGGATAGAGAAGTATCCTTGAAACCAGGAAGACCTAGATTTATGGGCTGCTTCTGATCCCTATCAGGTGTGAAACCATGGGCAAGTCTTATCTTTCCAACTTTCAAAATCCCAGGCAATTCCAGGAAGCCACAAGTTAAAACTATTTGCCAATTTCTCTGGAAAGATCTTTCCAAGCTGGCAGTTATTCACACTAATTAGATCTTAGGTTAGCCTCCCCCCCAAAAAAAATTAAGAAAGAAATCAACCTATACTGAGACACAGGGGATCCCAATGAGGCTTATAGGTATTACATTTTTCACCTAGGTAGTAGTAGTAGCAGTGAGAGAGTGGCTAGGATCACTGCCAAGGATGCTGCTGCTGGAGGAATGAGGAGCATCCTAGGAGTTGGCAAATTTTCAAGGTGCTGAAGGGAGGAGGAAGCCTTCTCCTAGGAGAGGGCATCGAGTCTTCCTTAAACTTAAGGCCAGGCAGGGATCACAGGATGCACGACCTAGAGCTGGAGGGGACTTAGGAAGCCATCTAATCTAACTTCCTTATTACAAATGAGGAGTCTGTGGCCTCACATAGCCTTAGGTGGTTTGTTCAAGGTCACATAGATTGTCCTTTAGCACTAACTTCATTGCCCTTTAAAATTTTTTAGTAAAAAAATTTTTATTAAAAAAATGTAAGACCCTTATCTTCTGTCTTTGTATCAATTCTAAGACAGAAGAGTGGTAAGGGCTAGGCAATTGGGATTGAGTGACTTGGCCAGGTGGTATGTTCATTAATTCCTTTTTTTAAACCCTTACCTTCTATCTTGGAATCAATACTGTATATTAGTTCCAAGGCAGAAGATGGCAAAGGCTAGGCAATGGGGGTTAAGTGACTGGCTTAGGGTCACACACCATTAGGAAGTATCAGAGGTCAGATTTAAACCCAGGACCTTCGATTTCTAGACCTGACTCTCAATCCATAGAACTATCTAGGTGTCCCTTGCCTTTTTAAATATTAGACCCACCCTTTCCTGGTTCTCCCAGTTGCTGTTGCCTTACAAACCTTCCATCTTCTGTTGTTCAGCTGTTTTAAGTCATTTGGGGTTTTCTTGGCCAAGATACTAGAATGGTTTGCCATGTTCTTCTCAAGTAATTTTACAGATGAAGAACTGAGATAAACAGGATTAAGTGACTTGCTTACAGGATCTCACAGCTAGTAAGTGTCTGAGGCCAGATTTGAACTCATGACGATGAGTCTTCTTGTTTCCAAGCCCAGTGCTCCATCTACTCCCCTAACTCTTTACATGTTATCACCCCATTAGAAGGTGAGCTCCTTTAGGGAAGGGGACTATTTTTTACCTTTCTTTGAGATATCTTCAGAGCTTAACACAGAGCCTGATACATAAAAAATGTTCAATAAGTTTTTGATTATTGACTGGAAAGGAAATATTTCCTAGGCTGTACTCTAAATCCCCCAGATCACCCTGCTCTAGTTATGGCTCTGCCTACAGAAGTATTGTTTTATTATATCTTCTGGCTCTCATCCTGGGTCTTTGTGCCCACCTTCTGAGCTTTGGCAGATCAGAGTTTGGACCACAGCCAGAATTCCAATTCAACACTTCTATACCTACCCCTAGTGAAGAAGGGGTTGGGGAGGGGGCTGGTCTCCTTCCTTCTCTCCTCTTCTCAGCCCTTCCCTTCAGCATACTTAAAAATATAATAAATTGAGCAAGGTCTTGAGGAGGAGAAAAAGCAGCACAGATTCCTGCTAGCTTTATGTGGAGTGCTTTGGAAATGTTCATCTATCTACTGCAAGATTGCTTGGGGTGGCAGGAATTTGTTCCCTTGAATATGAAGATAATTGCCAAGGAGTGGGCAAGGTGAATCCTGTCTTGATGTCTCATTTCTGCCCCTACTCTCACTTGATAACTCAGAAGCGTGGAGGTAGGGGAAGAGGATACTTTTCCTCCAGCTCATCTATTCAGACTCCCTTCCCTTCTTTTCTTTGCCTTCCTATCTTCCTAATCTATCTACCTCACCGAGATACAGTTAGAATTAGTTTAATTTCTGCCAGGCACTTCTCCCGTAAAGGAGTGGAAATAAATGTTGGAGCAGGCAGAATGCCCTCCATGAAGGACACTGAAAGTCGCTAATAGTGCCCTGAAGAGATTACCCGCGGAGCTGTCCCGCCTGAAAAGGAGGGGGTAGGAAAGATCGCGGCTTTGGTTATTATTAATGGATTGCTCAGCCTGCAGAGAGGATGGGCAGCTGGGCTCTGATTGGTTGCCTGGCACCATCAAAGGTGGTTTGTTTAGCTGTGTAACTGATGCCACTGTTTTCAAGGTCTACTTGGGGGACTTCAATTAGCCGCTGTCTCTGGCAGCTGAGAGGGAGGGGGGTGCGCTTTCTTGAACTCTATCAATGGAGTGCCAGCAAAGGAAAACTTTTCCATTAACTGTGAAGTTTCAAAAAAATAAAAATAAAAACCAGACTCATCGTGTATTACTTAACCAGATTAGAAGCTAGATCTTGGTCGGCTTTTGTTTAGCTTTTTTGCTTGGGGTGTTGGGCCATGCCAAGAGGGGATGATCCCCCTGAAAACCTGAAGGCCTTCCCTTCATTTCTGGAAAGGAACTCAGCCGGAAGGAGAGCCGGGCCCTTCTGTTTCAATAATGGCCGGGACGTTGGAATGACAACAAACACATAATTACATTTCTATGCTCAGCATTTCCGGACACAAAAATGTGTCATTCCTGATTTTGGTGGAACGCTTTCTCTTTTCCTCTGTAAATCCAGGAGGGAAAAATAGGTAGTTTCATTGTTTTTAGCTAGAATTAGTGATTCTGCATTAGAATGCAATGGGCATGCCTACTGAGTGGAAAATATCCACTTTTCTACTTTTCACACTTAAAAAGAAAGCAAAAGTTTGTTTTAAAAATAATTTTGATAAGCCCCCTCCATAGAAATAGTTATTTATTTTAACAGTTTTCTATAGACTTCTTCAGACATGTTTCTATTTCCTTCAATGCAAAGATTTTTTAAATAATTTATTTATTTAGAATATTTTCCCATGGTTACATGATTCATGTTCTTTCCTCCCCCTCTCCCAGAGGTGACAAACAATTCCACTAGGTTATACATGTATCATTGTTCAAAACCTATTTATATATTATTCATATTTGTAGTAGAGCGAGCTTTTAACACCAAAATCCCAATCATATCCCCATTGAATTACCTGATCGATCATATGTTGCTTTGCATTTCTAATCTTCCAGTTCTTTCTCTGGATGTAGCTAGAATTCTTTCCCATAAATTCTTCTGGATTGTCCTAGGTCATTAATGCAAAGATTTTTTAAAAACCCTTATCAGTTCCAAGACAGAAGAGCTACAAAGACTAAGCAATTGGGGTTAAGTGACTTGTCTAGGGTCACATAGCTAGGAAATAACTAAGGTCAATTTGAACCCAAATCCTCTGAGTTCAGTCCTGGAGATTTATCCACTGTGTTATAGAGCTGCCCCTCCAAAGAAAAGACTTAAAATATAATATTCAGAGAGTAAAGCTGGTGCCAAAATAATGGTAACTCATTTTTTTTTAATTTATGGAGTGAGGTGTGATTTTTGTTTTTTTGGTTTGGTTTTGGCCAATGATTTCATCCATGTAGGGAGATCCCTGGTGGGGATTCTGTCTTCTCTTATATCCTCAGCACTTAAGACAATGCCTAGCATATTGTAAGTACTTAATACCTGTTGACTGGGCAATTAGGCATTTGTTCTGCAATTCAAAACCTTAAGAAGGGATTCTTAAACTTGGGTCCCTGAACTTAAAAAAAAATGTTGAAATCTCCGTTTTGTTAAAATGAGTTTCCTTTTGTGGCAGCTGGGTGGCTCAGTGGATTGAGAGCCAGGCTCAGAGATGTGAGGTCCTGGGTTCAAATTTGGCCTCACACACTTCCCAGCTGTGTGACCCTGGGCAAGTCACTTGACCCCCATTGCCTAGCCCTTACCACTCTTCTGCTTTGGAGCCAATACACAGCATTGACTCCAAGACAGAAGGTAAGGGTTTAAAAAAAAACAAACAAACAAATCTTACTTTCTGTCTTAGTAGCAATAATATTAGGGATAGGCAAGTTGGGGTTAAATGACTTGCCCAGGGTCACACAAATAGGATGTGTCCAAGGTCATATTAGAACCCAGGATCTATTGTCTCCAGACCTAGCACTCTATCCACTGAGCCATCTAGCTGACCCTTGTATCTACTTTCTATAGGCATAGTTCACTCTACATCCATTCACAGTTTTCTTTGAAATTTTCTTCATTTTTAATAGCACAATGATATTTCATGATATTTACATATTATCATTTGTTTAAGCATTCCCCAATAGGAAGACATCCCCTTAGTTTCTAGTATTTTGCTCTAAAGAAGACTTGCACAAATATTTTTGTACCCATAGGTCCTTCTTTCTTAGATATCTTTAGGATACAGTGGGGTCAAAAATATATCCAACGGAGTCACTTTTGGGGAAAAGTTCCAAATTGCTTTTTAGAATGACTGAACCAATTCACAGCTCTATCATCAGCATATTTGTGTCTTGTTTTCCCACTGCACTTCCAAAATTTGTTATTTTTCCTCCTTTGTCACCCATGCCAATCTTACGAATGGGAGCTAAAATCTCAAAGTTTCCTTAATCTTCATTTCTCTAATTATTAGTGATAATAAATATTTTTTCACATAATTATTGATAGTTTGGATTTCTTTATTTGGAAATTTCCTGTACATATCCTGTAGCAATTTTTCTTGCATAATTCAATTTTTGTCCAATAAAAACTCTTGTTTCATCAGAAGCCAATTAGCATAATAATAGCCAACATTTGCATAGTGCTTTGAGGTTTGCAAAATACTTTATATCTGTATTCTATTAGATTCCTCACAACAGTCTTGTGATGTAGGTATAGTTATCCATCCCATTTTACAGATGAGGAATCTGAGGAAACAGAGAGATTAAATGACTTGCCTAGAGTCACATTTATGTGTGTATCTCAGGAAGGAAGGAAGGAAGGAAGGAAGGAAGGAAGGAAGGAAGGAAGGAAGGAAGGGAGGGAGAGAGGAAGGAAGGAAGGGAGGGAGAAAGGAAGGAAGGAAGGAAGGAAGGAAGGAAGGAAGGAAGGAAGGAAGGAAGGAAGGAAGGAAGGAAGGAAGGAAGGAACGATCTCAGGCTGGTTTGGGGCTCAAGTATGTAAAAAATAGACTCGAATACAGGACTACAATCCCCACAATTCCTTGCTCTACTTTCCCAGAATGCTTTGTAATCTCACACAATTCTGAGGTGGGCCGAGATGGAGGAAGGATTTAAGCTGATGGCAAAGGCTTTTGGCTCTCTCTCTTTTGGACTTCCGTTTTGGAGCAGACATGGCTCTTTCCATAATGTAGATGAGGTCTTGTCTAGGCCTCTGGCCTAGACACGTGTTTTTTCTTGTATATTCTTAAATTCTCAATCCTTAATAAACCTCTAAAAAAATATAATACTCCTTGCAGAGAGAAACTAATTTCTACCTGCCTCAGTCTCCCCATATTCCTAAATTTTAATCTTTACAAGTATTCCCAACTCCCAGTCCAATACACTAGCCATTATACAACCTTGCTGCTTAAGAAGGGAACTGGTTGTTTGTCTTCCAACAGTCCCTCCAACAATGAGTTTTCCCATCTTTTGGCATCTTTGCTAGCTTGATGAATGTGAAGTTGACATTTTAGTGATGCTTTTGTTTGTGTTTTCTTGATTACTAGTGATTCTGAATTTTGTTTCAATTTGAATTTCTTCTTTTTTAAATTTAAGTTTATTTATACCTTAAAATAATCAGGGAACTCACCCTCACCCCCATTAGAGAAGGGATCATTTGACAAAAAGATATGTATGTCATCCTGCTTATTTCTATTTATCAGTCCTTTCTATGGAGATGAACACACACAAGTTAATCTTCAAACAATATTTCTGTTGCAGTATATAATGTTATTTTGGTTCTGCTCATTTCACTCTTTATAATTTCATTCGGTTTTATAGTGCAATAGTAGTCCATAATAATCATATGCTACAAGTTGTTCAGTCAGTCCCCAGTTGATGGGCAGCTTCTCAATTTCCAGTTGGTTGCCACCACAAAGAGAGCTGCTATCAATATTTTAGAACATCCTAGCTGTGTGACCCTGGGCAATTCATTTAACCCTAATTGTCTAGCCCTTACCACTTTTTTGCCTGAGAACCCATACTCCTACTGAGTGTATGGCAGAAGGTAAGAGGTTAAAAAATGATCGAGGACCCCTTTGCTTACTTAAAATGATTAAAGACCCTAAAGAGCTTTTGTCTGTGCATGTTATATCTATTGATATTTACTATATTAGAAATTGAAATGGCTACATCTGAAATGTTTATCAATTTATTGAAAGTAACCATAATAAGCTCATTTTATGTTCATAGAAATAATATTCTTTTCCTCCCATATTAGTCAAACACTTATTATTTTTTAAAAAATGTTTTTATAACTCTTACATTCCGTTTTAGAATTAATACTACCAAGGCAGAAGAGCAGTAAGGACTAGGCAATAGGGATTAAGTGATTTACCCAGGATCATATAAATTGGAAGTATCTGAGACCAGATTTGAGCCAGGGATCTCTGGTCTCCAGGCCTGGCTCCCTATCTAGCTGCCCCTTTATTATTATTAAAATAGCATATTCTTGATAAGAAAACCCTATATTTTCTGAAACAAAAAATTGAGAAGATTGAAATTATTATGTATATTTTTGCTCTTCAATATCTGGATTAATAGAAGACAGTTGGAGTTTCCTATCTTCTTCTATATTCAATCTGTTGCTATGTGTTTTAGTTGAAGTATGTGAAAAAAATCTCAGCTTACACAAATATGTTAGAAAAAGAAGGAATATTTTAATAGGTGAAAAGCATTAGTCTTAGTTTTAGTAGGAAAATAGTTTTGACCTTATGGGTCCCTGAAAGGGTCTCAGAGCAGAGCCCAACTTGAGAACCTCCTGGGTGAAGTGGTTGGTCAAGGTGCTTTCCAGCTCTAAATTTATGGTCTTACACATTGAATGGCATCAGGCATTCATCTAGAGGAGGTAAATCAAGTTATGTTTTCATGCTCTTACAAAATGGAATGTTTCTTCTTCCTGGATTTCATTAATAACACTCAGCTGTTATTAATTATCATTATTAGCTAATGATTTTATGCATTTGGGGGTATCATGCTACTACTTTATGGAGACTTTCCAATAATTTTTGTTGATTCCTTAAAATTATCTAAGTAAACCATCATATTGTCTGTCTGGAAATAGATGCAATTTCCTTTGATACATTATGTTTCAGCATTCACTTTTTTCAGAAAATAATGACATGACAGATTTTAGCTCACTATCTCTAATGAGAACCTTTGCTTTTGTGCCAGACTTCCTTGGGACCTTTGGGTATATAACTTTGTTCAAATCATCAGGTCATAATTACTGTTGACTATGAAGAATGAGCATGCATTTTTGGAACTCTAGTGATTCCCTATCACCTCCAGAATAAAATTAAATAATAATGACAAGAGTAATAATAATCATAATAACAAGCACTTTGAAGTTTGAAAAGCTACTTACAAATATCTCCTTTTATTCTCACAATACCCTGGGGAGGTAGGTGCTATCATTTCTATTTTACAGATGAAGAAACTGACCTCAGAGATATTACAGCAAATGACTTTCCCAGAATCACACAGCTAAGAATTGTTTTAGATCAAATCTGAAGTTCTTGATTCCTGATACTGTCCTCTATCCATCATGTCACCTATCTGTCTCTATAAATATAAAATCCTTAGTTTGGAGAAAGCACTTCACAACTTAGCCCCCTGGTGCCTTTCCAGTTTTTGTACACCTTATTCTCCACCATAGAGCCCAAATCTGGCTTCCTTGCTGTTCTTCACATAGGACACTCCATCTCTCAGCTCATGGCATTTCCCCTGGCTATCCCTCTTCCCCTGGAATGCTCTCAATGCCCTTGTCTCCAGGTTTCCCTAGCTTTCTTCAAGTCCCAGCTAAAGATGGCAGCTAAATGGTGTGATGGATAGAGCACTGGGCTTGGAATCAGGAGGATTCATTCATCTTCCTGAGTTCAAATGTGACCTCAAACTCTTACTAGATATGTAATCCTGCACTTATTCCTGCTTGCCTCAGTTTCCTCATCTGTAAGATGATCTAGAGAAAGGAATGGTAAACCACTCATATCCCACTCTAAATGGGGTTGCAACGAGTTGGACCCAACTGAACAAAAGTCTTCCTTTCTACAAAAGTCTTCCCCAAGGCCTGTTAATTCTAGTGCCTTCTCTCTGTTGATCATTTCCCATCTATTCTATTTTTTTTTTTACAAAGTTGCTTGCATGCTGTGTCCTCCACTAGACTGTGAGTTCCACGAGAGGAAGGATATAGCCCTAACATATAGCAGAATGCATGTAGTTGGCCCTTAATACATGCTTGTTGAGTGATTGGCAAGCTTGTGGAAGTATGAGTGTATTTCCAGAGAAGAATCCTCAGTGGTCTTCAAGGTGATTTTGTACACTATGTCACTTACAGGTCTGTTGTGAGAAAAGTTTTTTTGTTACATCTTTTTTTAAAAATTTATTTTATTTAAAAAATTTTACTTTAATTTTTTTCAATTTGAATTCATTTATTTAGTCAATTTAGAACATTATTCCTTGGTTACAATAATCACAATATTTCCCTCCTTCCCCTGCACCCACCGTTCCCGCAGCCAATGAGCAATTTCATTGGCCATTTCCATGTTGTTTGCACTAGGGTGTTCATTTAGAGTCTACATCCCCAATCATATTCCTTTGACCCATGTCGTTTTTCTTCGTTGTTTCTATTCCCACAGTTGTGAGGAAAGTTTTGTAAGCATTAACATGTTCCATAAATTTGAGCTATTATCATTATCATTATTATTAATATAATAAACATCATTATCAGTAATCACCATTAATAACAGCAGCTTGATGAGTGAAGAATTTTATCACAATGCAGTCTCTATCCCAGATTCTACCAAATAACTCACATTTCTATAGTATCTTAAGATGTAGAGAACACTTTCCTCACATCAAGGCTGAGATGGTGCAAATATTTCCATTTTATGGATGAGGACAAGGAGATTTATCAATGCACGTTGACTTGTTGAGCTTCATATTGATGTAAATTTCTGAGTTGGAATTCAAACTTGGATCTTTGGACTCTAAATCCAGGCCTTTTCCACACTGCCTCTAGTTTTCTTACTGCTTGGCTACATGTGTACATAATACTAGAGAGGCTATCTATCAGGTTTTAGCTGAGGTGATTTGCAACAGTCTTTGTATTTTGATCCTGGGAAAGTTTCCCATCTATCTATCTGTCTATCCATCCATTCTGTTACCAATTACTCTATGTCTATTTGCCCATCCATCCACCCATCCATATATCCTTCTATGTATCTGCCCATAAATATATCTGCCTTTCCAACTATCCATCTATGCATCCACCCACTCAACAAGAATTACTTTAAAAAATTAAAATCCTTACCTTTTGTTTTAGAATATATGCTAAGTATTGGTTCTAAGGCAAAAAAGTGGTAAAAGCTAGACAACTGGGGTCCAATGTCTTGCCCAGAGTCACAATACTAGGAAGTGTCTGAGGCCAAATTTGAACCCAGGTCTCCTGATAGGAACTTTTATTATCCCATTTTTTATAAGATGAGGAAACTGACATGGGGAAAGGGTAAGTGATTTGCCAAGAATTGCACTGCTAAAACATGTCTGATCAAGGATTTGAACTCAGGTCTTCATTATTCCAAGTCTAGCACCCTATGTGCCATGCTAGCAAGCTGTCCTCATAAAGCATTTAAGGAGAGGTAATTTCTCATATTTCCTACATATTCCTACAATCTGGAAGGATCTTGTCTATTTCTAAAAATTATACTATATATACATGGATATATATGTATTGTTAGATATCTATGTATACATACATATATAAATGCATATCTGTATACATATGTATAAATACATATACATATGTGTAGAAAATGGTGAGACCCATTTATATGTAAAAGCCTAGTCTTTAATCTCCATTAAGGGTCCCACAATTAAGCTAGAGGGGCCAGAAATAACTGATAGATTTGAGCAAATGAGGAAAGATATGATAGAGAGTATGCCCAAATACTGTGAGGCTCAAGACAGTGGAAGATCCATTGACAGGAGGCTATTGTCTTTGAGCCCCAAATGCCACGGTCACCTTGGAGTCAGAATCATTGGCATTTGGACGATTTTCTCTTGGTGTCTAAATCTAAATAGACTCCACAGTTCAACCTTAATAGATATCAACCAATGAGGGATTGAAAGTTTCTCCTTGATCAAGGTAATTATTCTATTCTATTCTATTCTATTCTATTCTATTCTATTCTATTCTATTCTATTCTATTCTATTCTATTCTATTCTATTCTATTCCATAATACTATATTCTATTCTATTCTATTACATTATATTATATTATTTTACAATACATTATATTATATCATATTATATAATATCACATTACATTATCTTATATTATATTACATTTACATTACAATATAATATAATAGTGTATTGTATTATATTGTATTGTGTATTATATTGTATTGTATTATATTATATTGTATTGTATTATATTATATTATATTGTATTGTATTATCTTATCTTATATTTATTATATCATATCATATCATATCATATCATATCACATCATATCATATATCACATCATATCATATATCATATTATATTATATTATGTTATGTTATATTATATTATATTATATTATATTAAAAACTCAACAGTACTACCAAAATGCGTCCCATACAATTTGTGAGATGATGGGTCTCTGTCTAGACTTTGCATACATCTCTTCCACTTTTTTTTTGTTAATACTTGGAATTGGGAATTCTTTAAGAAAGGGATCGTCTTACTTTTGTCTTTGTAGCCATAGTGCTTGGCATAATGCCTGACACATAGTAGGTTCATATTTGCAACATTATTTACAATTAATAACAGTTGTACTCAATGACTGGGAATAGCCAGAAAAATGGCTTTTTCATTCATTCATTCATTCATTCATTCATTTGGGAAAGCCTCAGTGGAGAGGTTAGAGAATTGGACTCAAGAATCTAGAAGACCTGTGTTCTGACACACTCTGCTGACCTAGACAAGATACCTAAATTCTCTAAGATTACCAGTTGGAGAAGGCTGGCACTCTGCAACAGAAGAGGGAATATACCAATGAAATTATAAGTGTGGTTAAAAAAAATGGAAGACAAATTGGGCACCATTTGGCACTGGAACTACAAAGACAAAGCTGTCTAATTATAGTTTTTTATTAGGATATGGGGAATCAAAGTCTACACACACACACACACACACACACACACACACACACACACACACACTTCTAGTTAAGCAAAGTCAAGCAAAGGAGCTGAGAAGCCTTGCAGATGGGTCCTCTCAGTTCTAAGTCAGCCTAGCAGAGGCTCAGTAATACAACTGTTAGAAGAATTCTGATTTTCGCATTGTGTAAGCTGTTTCCTTAATGCCTCTCTCCCCTCTGCCTAGGTGATATACGTGAAATAAGGCATGGATAATGGGTTTAGTAACACTGAGTCAAATAATGCAAACCATAATTCGTGTGCAATTTGTTGGGGGAGGGGTTCAAAATCGAACTTGTTTTTAAATGCCAGGAAACCCCCCACAACAATCCTCTAAAAAAAGGCGAAGGAAGAAAGGAAGGAAGAAAGGCTTCTAATCAGAGGAGAAATTCAAAAGCTTGTGTCCTAAATGAAAACAATTTGCTCTAGCCGGTCCCTGCTGTAATAAGTGTCCCAACTCTCCCACTGCTGCTCCGGTCTCTAATGATATTACCGTATGGGGCCCATCTCATCTAATCTGTTAGTAAAATCCTAAAGTCACTTATGTCAGTCTCTCACGCAAGCCAAATGAGTCTTCCCAGTAATAAGAAGCTTCACAGAATTAGTTTTCGTTCTGCAGAAAATTGCCGTTGGGGCTGGCACTTTTATCTAAAAATTTCACTCGTGCATAAGCAAAAAACTCATATATTATTTGGTTACATTCCATCAGTATGAGAAATAACATTGTGAGAATTCTATGCATGCTAATGATATATAGAAATCCACCTGCTTTCAGATAAAATGAGTTTAATTTTCTGTTGCCCACTGCCTGGTTGGCCTTTCATAAATTACTTATGCACAGCTATTATTAAAATAGAGGGAAAGCAAATTAGAAAGTCCTCCTATCTCTCCACTGGATTTAGCCAAGGCAGGGCTGTGACAGCTAGAGTCAGCGTTTTTGAAAAATTTCTGCTCTCTTGAAAAATTTTGCATCTCTATACAATTCTATACCGCTGTTGTAAACGTTCTGACCTGCCTTCTCACCAAATTAACCTAAATCCTTTCTATTTTTCAACATTAATGGAATCCTCTAGAGCCCTGCTGATATATATTAAAATATATTTATTGGTTAATTTGGATTCCAGCATTTTGTACCTCATTTCCAGCCCTTCTGTTATATCTGAACAGCTGGGAGTTGGAGCATTAAAAACTTACAAATTAAGATACATACTGTACATCTTACAATGATCAGATCCAAACAACTTCACTTTTGTCGAGATACCCGCCTGGCAAATTTAACTTTCGGATGAAAGGAAAATGGGGGCCGTTCTCATGAAAGAGTTAATTGGATTGAAAATGGAGTTTGCTGGCGATTGGTGGAGATCTTGACTGGTCAATGGATACTTGACCTCCTGGTTGCATAACAGATGAAATAGGGTGCCATTTGTGAGGTCCATGGCTCCGGGGGGTTTAAGATTCATTTCTATTAATTATATTCCTTTGGTCATTTGGGGTAAGAGTTTCTTGTGGCAGGTCAAGCAAAGCCTTTTTTGGCTCCCTGACAAGAGATCAGTGTTTACAGGAGCAGACACCAATAACACCAACAATGCATTATTTTAAAAGCGATTTTAATCTTGGTTTTTAGGCTGAAAAAATACTCTTCAATCCTTCACACTCACCCCGAAAAACATCTGGTTGAAATCTCAGGCATAAATGGGCTAGTGAGCTATAAGTTGTTAAAAGTAATTCATGGTAGATGAGAAAGGTTTTTACTTTATTGTGCTCAGGATTTTGCACTTTTTAGTGTAACACTTTAACCTAATTCAGAAAAAAGAGAGAAGAAAAAGCTTATTAATGATTATCCTTAAGCCAGTTGTTCCTTGGCTTCTGATTTAGAGTTTGAAATGACTGGATTGAGAAAGCAGCTTAAAGACAAAAGAATCTCTAGAGAACAATACACCCTTCCCACTCAATAGGTCCCATCTTCAAATCATTCATTATTCTTTCTCCCTGGGAGAAAGATTTTTGTCAAAAAAAAAAAAAACAAACAACAAACCCCTTCTCATTAGTAATTTAAAAATGGGCCACTCCCATTTCCAAATTACCAACCCTCAGAACCCTCTTGGTAGCCAAGAAATAGTTGAACAAAACAAACTGCCCCATTGACCACACATTACAGTGTACGTCTCATTCTGTATCTGCAATTCTCAACCTTTCTACTGAGAGCCAGGAGGTATTTTCTTTATCGTTTTTCTATAATCCAGATTGGTAATTGCTGGGAATATTTTTTTAAGTTAGTCGATTTCAGAGAAAACTGGGATGACTTGTATAAATGGATATAGAACGAAGTAAGGAGCAATAGGAGAACAATTGACACAATAACAACCGTATAAAAACAAACTGAAAGATTTGAGAACACTGATCAGTATAGTGTCAAACCACAATACCAGGGGTTTGAGAGAGGCAGTGGGCTCAAGATATAGACTATAACATGCATTTTTGGCCATGATCAGTGCAGGAATTTGGACTGTGCATATTCATTTTGAAGATTTTCTTTTTTATGGAATTATGAATTACTAATTGAAAACAAGCAATAAAATTAAATTTAAAAAAGACTGGTCATGACCTTTATTGGGGTTCCAGTATTTTTTTGTTTTAATTTTCCTTACATTTCTCTGTAACTACATTTCTTTGTTGCTAAATATATCCTGGTTCTGTACATTTCTTTGTTGCTAAATATATCCTGGTTCTTCTCACCCTGCTCTGCAATCAATAGTTTGGACAAGTCTCTCCAAGTTCTCCTGGTTCTGCTTATTTTGCTCTGCATCAGTTAATGTAGATCTTTCTGATCTGCGCTTTCTGATCATGCTGACTTTTTGAGGTAAGTGATACCAATATTATCTCAGGTTTACAGATGAGGAAATGGAAGCTTACAGAAATCAAGTGACTTGCTTAATGAGATCATACAGCTAAAAGAAAGTTGAATTGGTCCTATGACCATCCACAAATTTTGCAGTTTTAAAAATGTTATTCAAGGAACAATTGGCCAACAAATGGGAAACTAACTTCTTTAAGGAATATAAAATACACTTAGATTTGCTATTATGTGATACTAAGAGCAGGACACTAGATTCTTACCAACAATATCTGTTCAGTTCTGGACATTAAAATGAGTCTGTCTCCCACCTGCCCCATCTCTGATTTTGGAAAGTTTAAAAAGATGCTCTTTTTTTTATTGAAAGAATCAGAAGAGGGAGTTTCTTCTCTAGAGTTCCATATGCCCATGAAATCACAGGTTTAGTAAGAAATATTAAGGATGAGATGATGGTGATGGTTGTTAGGATAATGATGACTGATGTGCTAAATGTAAGGATGACTTTAATTCTAAAAGATAGCATTTCTGTAGATGAAAATGCTTTAGTTCTCCGAATCAGGATAAAAATGCCTTTAGATACCATCCCCTCCCTCCCTCTCACCCCCCCCCCCCCCTTCCCGGAATTTGGCAAGGTGAGAGATTGAGAAAAGATGTTTGTCATCAGGGCAGGACTTAGAATTTGAGATCAATCTGCCAAGTGAAACTGATATGATCCTTTAGCTCCTTATTGGCAAACTTCTCACATGTCTTACCAAGACTTGGGTAGTGCTGATCAGAGCCCCAAAGACCCACTGAAGACAAGAAGTGATTGCCAGTCAGTCCAAGGATGAATGCAGAATGAAAAAAGCAGGCAGCTAGCCAGATTTTTCAAAATATCTGGATGCTTGGCATCCCCAAGACAGCCTCTCACCAATCCGGAGGGATATGTAGAATTGTAATAGCGACTCATATTCAGGAACCCTTTGAGATTCTGAGCGAGGTTTGAGATCTCTCTGCCAACCAACATCATAAACCATCTTTGAATTCATAGATAAGTCCTAGGGAGGTGTGTGTGTGTGTGTGTGTGTGTGTGTGTGTGTGTGTGTGAGAGAGAGAGAGAGAGAGAGAGAGAGAGAGAGAGAGAGAATGAGTGTGAGTGTGTGTGAGAATAAGTGTGAGTGTGTGAGTGTGAGAATGAGTGTGAGTGTGTGTGTGTGTTGGTGCTGGAGTAGAGCAGGGTATAGTTTAGAGGGGGCCATCTGGATAGAAAATGTTTGAATTAGCCCCAAGAGTTCTCAGATTTGGGGTTTTGGCTTAGAAGGAATACTCTCTCAGATTACAGAGTATTTATTACTTATACCTTTACTGAGAATCATCAAAGAACATAGGAATCAAGGCTACTAATGAAAAGTTGGTTCCATGTATTTATACAATCTAACCAGTTCCCTTTCACTGAAGCTCCAAGAGATTTAATGGAGGTTCTAATAACATCACCTCAAAGGAGAGAGGGTCATTCCAGGACAGAAGAGCACAAAAAGCTCCTCCTTGTTATTGCTTTTATTTCTGAAAGCTGGAGGCTGCATTAGCAATTGTCAAAACACAGTTTGTATGGAAGGTGTCAGATTCAAATAGAAATGAACAGCATATTGACTTAGAAAACCACAAATTAACATTATCTATGTTGTATTTTTGCTCATTTCTTTTTTAAACATTTTGCAATTTTTAATTAATTTTCAGCCCTTGGGAGTTTTACTTGCAGTAAGTTTGACATTTTAACACTTCTGATTTAAATGATTTGGGGCTGCAAGTTCCTAGACTCCTTTATTTTATTATAGCTCATTTTTTGGAACTTTCTTTCTCCCCAATCCCCACCTCTCACCTCCAGCTTTCTTTCTTTGTTTCACCTAAGTTAATGCTTACTATGTATGCCATCTGACTCTGGGGTACTTCCTTATTCCAGGTTGCTGGTTCTTAAAATAGGGATCTCCGAATCCCTTTCAGGGGATCCTAAAGGTCAAAACTATATTAATAACAATATTATTTTCTAATTTTTATAAATTTTTAATATGGTAAGCAGTAATTGATTTAACCCTCATAGAAAAAAGCTTTTTGGAATCCTCATTAATTTTCAAGAAGATGAAGGAGAACTGGTCCAAAAAAGATAAAGTGATCACAACCTATTGTTCACAGACAGTTCCAGATCTGTCTCCTTGTTCTCTCTTTCTCTCCCTTCTCACTATTTCACTTGACTAGTCTTAAAAAAGGGTATGAAGGAGTCCTGAATCTAGAAGTTTGAAAACTACTGTTCAAGGTCATAGCATGGTAGGTAGAGAGTTGGAAAGGATCTTAGATGTCAGCTAGTCTAACTACTTCATTTTACAGTTAAGGAATGGAGTCATAAGAGGATGAGACTTGCCCAAGCTCACCCAGGTATTAAGTAGCAGAGTTGGAATTTGAACCCAATGATTTGGCTTCAAGCCTAGCACTCTTTCCATTAGGATACATTGCTTCTAGGTCTATGAATAGCAATCATGTCTTGGTAGACATAGGAGTAGGGCTTGGCTACAGCCCACTACAGTGTCTAAGGTGAAATTTGAACCCAAAGCTTTTTCACTTCAAATCCAACACTCTATAAATGCTGATTTTTTTTTTGAGGTAGGTGGGGCAGATTATTTACATTTTTCAGGTGAGGAAACTGAGAATAAGGAATTTGCTAAGGTCATCCAAGTATCAGAGCTGGGATTTAAACCTAAGAAGGGAACTAGAACTGGAGTACTTGTCTCTACAGTCAAAGTGAAATAAAATATTCAATCAATCATTTCCCTTCCACCTCTTTTTTTTCAGTAAATTACCCAGGAAATTCAGTCCTGTTCTACCAACATCCTATTGACTAAAGATACTTGCTTTGGCTTGAATTATTTGGATTAATAGTGTGCTCTGAATTCATTGGATAATTACTTCATTGCATCTTTGTTCCACTTTGGAAATTGCCTGCTCTTTCCTTTTCCTTTGACATGTACAGGTATTGTTTCGAGGCTTCAGATCACTGGTTCAGAATTGGGAGGGACCTTGGAGGTCATCTCTTCTAACCCTTTTATCTCATAAATGAAGGGACTGAGGACAAGAGGTGAAATTACTTAGCCAGTGTCACACTGGTAGGAAATACAAGAGCTGGGATTTGAACCTAGGTCCCCAACTTCAAATCCAGCTCTCTTAACAGACCCTCCTACTTTGGATTTCAGTTTGTGACTTGCCAGCAAAATCCCTACTTTGAGTAGAAGCATCTGAGTTTGGAGGGGAATGGGAAGGAATTAAAGGGAAAAAACTGAATTGTGATTAGAATTGGATCTATTAAATTCACACACATATGCATACATATATAGCTATATGTGCATATATATGTGTGTATAAGGAATCTAGAGGGAGCTTCCCAAATCATGGCAGTCCCAAGAATACCAAGAAACAGCCAAAAATCAAATAGCTTACACACTGGAAGGAAATTACTTTAGGTTGTTTTCAGTTAAACCCATGTATAAGAATGTTATAGAACTGAATAAAAGCAAGTTGTCTCAAGTACCCTCTGAATATTTATAGAACACGATATAATGCATTATCTCGAGATTCTTCAGCTGTACAATTTTAATTGTTCCAACTCCTAGAACAAGTTTCTTGGGTTAGTGAGCAGCTCCCCCTTCCACTACTGCTACACAGATATACTTTAGCTCAGAGAAGTCTGAGATTTCCTCTGTAAGTTTCCAAAGGAATAAGCAAGGAACAAATAAATAAAATAAACAGGGAGAATGCTAGGAATGATGGAAGAATAATGGGAAATTGTAGGTAGAAAGTTTTTTGCTGATCTAAAGTGATCTCTTACCTTCCAAAGATCTTGGAATCAGTACTAAGTATTGGTTCAGAGGCAGAAGAGTGGTAAGGGCTAGGCAATAAGAGTTAATTGACTTGCCCAGGGTCACACAGCTAGGAAGTGTCTGAGATCATATTTGAAACCAGGACTTCCCTTCTCCAGACCCTTGCTCTCAACCCACTGAGCCAACTAGCTGCCCTCTGACTTCCTTTTTTTGTCAGTGGCACCATCTTCACCCAATCACAAATGTCTGAAACCTTGTTTTTCTTTTCCACTTTTCTCTCTCATCACTTCTCATAGCCAATGAGAAGGAAACATCAACATTTTTTTGTTGATTCCACTTCTTCAGTTCCTTTTCTCACTCTTTAGTCTCATTGATGGCATCCTAATCCAGGATTCATGTGAATTATTGCCACAATCTCTACTTTCTTTCATTAAAAAACAAAACAAAACAATCTTATCTTCTGTCTTGGATCAATCATTCTAAGGTGGATGTGCAGTAAAGGCTAGGCAGTTGAGGTCAAGTGACTTGCTCAGGACCAAACAGCTAGAAAGTGTCTGAAGCCAGATTTGAATTTATTTTCCTTCTAGTAAAATGTAAGTTCCTTGAGAGTAAGGGACATATCATTTTCATATTTGCATCCCCAGTTCCTGGCACATGGTCAATAAATTCTTGTTGATTTATGTTTATTGATTAAAATATGTTATATAATGTTAATGTAAGTTGTAAATCACACATTATTATATTACATATTATATTATTCTATGCAAAAATAAATATTTATACTTTAAAAAATAAGTTCCTTCTTATAGTTTAAAAAAGTAAGTTGTTTTCATAATAGTGAACATTTTTGTGATTTCATGGGCAGGAAATTGCTTTGACCAACACTGATTAGCTGCTGTTTTGCAACTTTTAAAGAACTGCCTGTGTCACTGAGAGGTTAAGTGACATCTAGAATAAAAGACAAGTCAGAGCAGTGAACTTCTTAGTCAGCTCTGAGAAGACCTTGCCCACAGCTTTAGGAGCTGCAATGGAATCAAGGATGGTGTTTTGGGCAGCATTATTTTTGAAGAGTTGTCTGTCTTTTGAGTAATAGCAATGGCATGGGTTATGGTTGAGTCCTTCTGCCATGCCAAAATTGTGATTGGAGACCTTTGCTAGGGGTAGAGGAGTTAGTAACGTAGAAAGAATCACTGATTCTGGGGCAGAGATGAAGATATATTTCACTCCACGCTTCAATTGAGCCTCAGTCTTTTCCAGGATGGCCAAGATACTTGTAGTCTCTACTCCAGGCTTAGCTCCATCATCTTCCCACTTAACATTGGTGGGGATATGTTGCTAGAAGATGGAGTGGCTTTTCCATTGATTACCAGTTTTCCATTCTCAAGCATGGCAGTGCCTTTGAATTTGTATGGGGGGGGATCATTTTGGAACACATAAACTCCATCTCTTAACTTTGGGCATTTTCTTCAGCTCTTCTCCACTACTGGAATCTTCTCTCTCCTCAATTTGGTTCCCTGGATTCCTTAAAGTTCTCCTAACATCCCCTTTTCTACATGAAACTTTCCCAGATTCCTCTTAATTGAAGTTCCTTATCTCTGTTCATTATTTCCTACTCATCCTGTATCTATCATGAGTCTACATAGTTGTTTGCTTTATTAGATTGTGAGTTTTCTGAGAGCAGGGATTTTCTTTCTTTGTATCCCCAGAGCTTAGCAGAGTGCCTGGCACTAGTAAGCACTTACTAGTTATTGCCCAACAATTGGGATCAATGGCGATGTCACTGATGACCACAATACCCATTCTGTCTGAGGTGAATACAGCCTCTGTCACCAGGCACCCAGTATGGCTAAATCCATTTACTCCATACAACCTTTGCTATTTCATTTCAGGAAGGGATGTGGTTGATACTGGCTGCTTATACTAGCAGCAGATACTGATGCCATCTTTTCTTCTATCCCAGTGATGTGGGCATTCCTTCCATTTAGTCAGTTTACAACCTATCAATACATGTACATCTTATGTTACTCTTGGCCATATCTTGCTGTAAATTAAACACAGACTATCTCCCTACCCCACCCCAACTTAATGTACCGGGGACCTCTCTCTTTATTCTTGTGACATTGTGAGTTACCAACTGGACAGACCATACAAGCAAACAAATGATATAATATATATAAAATGCCTTGCAAACAGTGCTATGTAAATTATTTCCAAGTTAAATCATTACTATTCATGTTATCCTTACCTCTTATATTTTCTTACATGAATTGCCTCCAAATTATGTTGATAGGCACACAGTGTTGCTGAGATGATACACATTTAGCTAATGCTAGGAGTGGGGTGATGGAATAATTGACTAAATCCAGTCTCAACCTGAAAATATTTATGAAATTAATTATTGAAAGAAGTTCTAGATATAGTAATACCAAGAAAATGGCAAATGTTGATTAAGACAGAAGTTAGTGATTTAAGACAGTCTTCTTGTATTGGAAGTTAATGATTATTCTACTTATTAGAGATGGCAAAATTTTTACACATAAAGACACATACACCTAGGCTGTCAAAGAAGTTAAATATATAGGGGGCAGCTGGGTAGCTCAGTGGATTGAGAGCCAGACCTAGAGATGGGAGGTCCTAGGTTCAAATCTGACCTCAGATACTTCCTATCTGTGTGACCCTGGACAAGTCACTTAACCCCCATTGCCTAGCCCTTACCACTCTTCTGCCTTGGAAGATTGATTCTAAGTATTGATTCTAAGACAGAAGGTAAGGATTTTTATAATAAATGAATGAATGAATGAATGAACAAACAAACAAACAAATAAATAAATAAAAAGAAGTTAGGTATTTTGAAATTTAGATTCATTGCATTTCAGAGTTGGAATAAATCCTTGAGGATATCTGGTTCCAACCTCTCTCTGAATAATATCCCCTTTTATGAATGAATGATTAATCACTTATTAAGCATTTACTATGTTCCAAGCATTGTACTGAGTGCAGGGAATATAAATAGCTAAGACAGCCCATGTTCCATTAGGGAGATACAATACATATAAAGAGGTCTCAGTTGTGGGACAGATGGCAAGACCCAGAGCTCTGTAGGGTACACCAGCACATCAGATGTAATACCCAGTAATCGGTAGGGTATACAGGCAGGGGAGATGGTAAGGCCATCTCAATGGAAGCCCATCCAAGTGGTATGAAGAGTCATGGCCGCCATCATACCCAACCATCCTCTAGCATCTGAGGAGTAGCAAAGGGAAGTCAAAGGTGAAGGATACTCCACTGGTGATTCTTTCCCTCTGGTAGTCCAATGGAGACTGGATAGTCCAGGAGTCACCAGGAGCAAAGATACCACTTTGCTGACAATTGGCCAACAATTTTTTGCTTAAAATCCTCAAGTGAACTTCCACCCACCTCCTGAAGCAACCTTTATGGACAGCTTTAATTTTTAGGATTTTTTCACTCTTGTTAACTTATGTTGATCTCATAGCACATTAAAGTAAAGAAAGCTTGGAAGTATAAAATATATTTTAAGAAGTTGTTTTTGTTTAGTTGTATCTAATGCTTTGTGATCCCCTTTGAAATTTTCTTGGCAAAGATATTGGAGTGATTTGCCATTTCTTTTTCCAGTGGATTAAGTGACTTATTCAGAGTCACACAACTGGTGAGTGTCTAGGGTTTAATTTGAACTCAGGTCTTCCTGACTCTTTGTCTAGTGCTCTATCCAAAGAGCCACCTAGCTGCCTCATTTTGAGACGATTTCTATCCAAATTGGTTAAATTAAAAAAAAATTGGTACTGAAAAGGATATATCTTATAGATCATCTTGTATATTTCAATTCAGTCTAATTCATTCAGAATTTTTAAAGTATTTACTATATGCCACGCACTGTGTTATATACTGGGGATACAAAGAAAAAAAAAGAAACAGTATTTACTTTCCTTCTACTGGGAGGACATAAATGTGTATACAGGTCTAGAGCCCAAACTCTTCATTTTGCAGATATAGAATCTGAGACCCAAGAAGATCAAATGATTTGTTCAAAGTTCCATGGCCAGTAGTTAGAAGAACCACTGGTGCCAATGACTAGCTAGACATGGAAAGTCATCATCTGAAGACAGTGATAGCTTCATGGAAGAAGACCCCCTAGATTACAGAAATGTGCTGGTTGTGGACTCCACAGAGATACTGACCCTTCCTATCAGGGGTCCACAGTTCAGGGGAACATCCTTGAGGCCCCTTACCAAGGGAGAAAAGGACTTGGAGTACCTGGTGTTTGGGAGTACACCTTTATGACCTGTGACTCACTTTTCTGCCTCATCCTTTCAATTTGAACCTACACTCCCCAGGTACCTTATGCTAGGGGCAGGAGCAGAGATTTTGCACTAACTGTTTTTGCTATAAGACTTTGATAAATCCCTTTTCTAAAAATTAATTGATCAATGCAATCAACATTATTAGAAAGGAAACAACAAACTGGGAAAGAATTTTTATAGCAAAGACTTTGTTTCTCAAATATGTAGACAAAAGAGTCAAATGTATAAGAACACAAATCATTTTCCAACTGACAAATGGTCAAAAGGATATGAACAGGCAATTCTCAGATGAAGAAATTAAAACTATCTTTAGTCATGTGAAAAAATGCTCCAAATCACCGTGAATTAGAGAAATGCAAATTAAAACAACTCTGAGACACCACCTGGCATCGATCAGACTGGCTAATATGACAACAAAGGATAATGATAAATGTTGGAGGGGATATGGAAAAATTGGGACACTAATACATTGTTTCTAGAACTGTGAACTGATTCAACCATTCTGGAGAGCAATTTGGGACCATACCCAAAGGGCCAAAAAACTATATATACCCTTTGACCCAGAAATATCATTACTAGGTCTGTACCCCGAAGAGATTAAAGATAGGGGGAAAGAACCTACCTGTACAAAATTATTTATTGCAGCTCTTTTTGTAATGGCAAAGAACTAGAAACTGAAGGGATGTCCATCAATTGGGGAATGGCTGAACAAATTGTGGTAAATGGTTATAATAGAATATTATTATGCCATAAGAAATGATAAACAGGATGATCACAAAAAACCTGGAAAGACTGATATGGGGTGATGCAAAGTGAAATGAGCAGAACAGGAGAATGTTGTACAGAGTAAAAGCAATAATGCAGTATGATCAACTGTGAATGACAACTATTATCAGCAATGCAAAGATCTAATATAACTCGTTGGGACTTATGATGAAAAAAAAACAACTATCCCCTGCTACAGAAGGAACTGACAACATCTGAAACAGGTTGAAGCATGCCTTTTTTCACTTTATTTCCTCTGAAAATTTCTTTCCAGTGTAAATGATATATGTCTTTTTTATAACATAATAAACATGGAAATATATATTATATAATAATATATGTACAACCTATATCATATTACCTGCCAACTTGGGGAGGAGGGAGCGATGGGAGAAAGGGAGAGAACATAGATCACAAATTGTCAGAAGATGATTATTGAAAATTGTATCAAAGTGAAATATTGAAAAATTTTAATAAAAAATAATTTTAAAAAAGCTAATTGAGGCAACTGAAGTGTATTTTCTCATCTTTTGTCAGAGACTAGGCTGGTCTAATTGTAATTACACAGCCATTGGTTTAGGAGTTTTTGTACTTTCCATTGACATTAAGGTAGTTGTGTTGTATATCGCTTTCCTGATTACTTCACTTTGAACACATAAGTTTTCCCAAGCTTCTCTGTAATCTTCATATTGATGTGTTCTTAGAGCACAATAACTTTCTATCATATCTATACACCATCACATGCCTCCAATCACCAGTTGGGCCAATATCATTTAATTCCCCCAAACAGGCAGTTAATTTGTTTCTCTCTGTTATAAAGATTTTTTCCCAATTTGTTGCTTTCCTTCTAATTTTGGTTACATTGGTTTTGTTTATACAAATCCTTTTTAATTTAATGTAATCAAAATTATTCATTTTACATTTTGTAATATTCTCTCTTACTTGGTCTTAGATTCTTTTCTTTCTCATAGATCTGACAGGTATACTATTCTATGTTCACCTAATTTATTTATAAAATTTGTTTCTTTCTGCACAGATTATCCTGATTTCCTTAAACAATCCTATCCCATTGTAAAAAACTGAAACCATAACTTTATTCAGGTCCAGTGCATGGGATTTAAAAGTCTAAAAGGTAATAGTCAAGACAGGGATGGTAGGAATGGTAGGATGCTAATCATTCCAAAATGTGTCTGGATTGAAATGTTTCCTTTTTTATAATTGACCTATGGCTTTCATTTCTGCCTTTTTCTTTCATGACAGCTTTTGAGAGTTGACCGATTTTGGCTAAACTTGACACATTATAAAGCTAACCCTTAAATTCAGTATTTGATTGGAACAAGACAAAACACTGTAACAAGGGAATAAAATACCATATGCCACATTATACAGAATACTGGTTGGAGGTCAGAAGATCTAGGTTAGTTAGGTTAAATTAATTAAAATATCATCTCTCATAACAACTACCTACATGACATACAAATCATTTAATATCCCTAAGCTTTGATTTTCTTGTCTTTAAAATGAAAGAGTTGGATTAAATAGCCTTCCAGAGCCATTTTTCAGACAGGTAAACTTTATGTCATTCTTAAGGGGATTCTGGCATGTTAAGTCAAGTTTATAGAGCTGTATGTCGGCACTGGAGATCATGGAAACACTTGTTTAAAAGCAGTGTATTCTAAATTATGATATATGATTGTTATGGAATACTGTTGTTCTATGAGAAATGACAAGAAGTTTGCTTTCAGAAAAACCTAGAAAGACTTACATGAACTGGTGCAGAGTGAAGTGAGCACAACCAGGAGGAACATTGTACAAAGTAATAACAATATTATATAATGATCAACTGTGAATGAATTAGTTTTTTTTGTTTTTTTTTTAGCAATAAAAGATTCAGGATAATTTCTAAGGACTTACAATGGAAAAGGCTAGCCAGAGAAATAACCTTTGAATGCAGATTAAATCATCTTTATTATTTTTTTTTGGTTTGTGTCTTCTTTCACAATTCTTTCACAATATGACTAATATGGAAACATGTTTTGTGTGATTGCATATGCATGCATATGTATAATCCATATAAAATTGCTTGACTTCTCAATGAGGGAGGAGAGGAAGAAGGGAAGGAGAAAATTTGGAACTCAAAATTTACAAAAGGAATATTGAACATTTTTACATGTAATTGGAAAAAACAAAAAATATTTTTTCCCTTATTGGTCATTTTTGTAAGAGAATACTCATATAAAACCAAACCCTCTCCCCCAATCATAAGTAACCTAATGTGAAAAATAGTATGTTTTGGTCTGCATTCTGACTCCAACAGTTGTTTCTCATTAGGAGGATAGCATTCTTTGTCATAAGTCCTTCATAACTGTGCTGGATCATTGTATTGCTGAGAGTAGTTAAGTCTTTCACAGTTGGACATCATACAGTATGACTGTTACTAGGTACAATGTTCTCCTGGTTCTGCTTTTTCACCCTGCATTAATTCATGTAGATTTTTCCAACTTTTTTTCTGAATTCATTCTGCTCATCTTTTCTTATAGTACAATAGCATTCTATCACTAATATATACCATGATTTGTTCAATTATTCCCCAAGATGGATACCTCTTCAATCTACAATTCTTTGCCACCACAAAAAAAGTATTATAAATATTTTTGTATAAGTAGGTCCAGTTTTATACCTTTTTGGGCATAGTTCCGAATTGCCTTCCAGAATGGTTGATTTAGTTCACAATTCCACCAACAATGTATTAGTGTCCTAATTTTGCCATATTCCCCCCAAAATTTATTACTCTCCCTTACTGTTATATTGACCAATCTGTGATGTGGGTTAGCACCTCAAATTTGTTTTAATTTGTATTTCTCTAATCAAGGTGATTTAAAATATTTTTTCATATTATTTTTGATAGCTTTGATTTCTTTGCTTGAAAACTGCTCATCATATCCTTTGACCATTTGTCAATTGGGGAATGCCTTGAATTCTTATTAATTTGACTTAACTCTCTAAAATTTGAAATTAAACTTTTATTGGAGAAATTTACTATAAAAACGTTTTCCTGGTTTGTTGTTTCCCTTCAAATCTTGGTTACGTTGGTTTTGTTTGTAAAAAACCTTTTTAATTTAATATAATAAAATTTTTAATTTTACTTCTTATGATGTTCTCTATCTCTTCTTTGATCATAAATTCTTCCCTTCTCCATAGATTTGCCAGGCAAAATATGCTATATTCCCTAATTTACTTATGGTATCACCCTTTATATTTAAATCATATACCCTTTTTGATCTTCAACAATTATTAAGATATTTATATTAAATTATCACATTTATTTTAAATTATATTTTAAAATATTTATTAAGAATGAAAGCAAATGTTCTAAATAAATAAATATTTATTGATTGTTTCTTTTCAAAGATTCTTTCCAGTGCATTAGTTAAAACAGGGCTCAGGCTTGGAGGGATCTCAGAAGTAGTTGTCTGTCCAGAAGGACACCAGGAGAGAAGTGAAGAGAAACTAATATATTTACATGTGTGTTCCTATCTGCTTAGTCTCCATTTTTATCAAGATCGATTCCTATTATCATTGAATTGGGTTCAGGAATTCTCCTTTGAAGTCACTTTACCTAGATTATAACTAATTATAGGCAAACTTTCCATAGGTTTATGTATGGTATATAGGATTGAGGGTGAGTGGGTCAAGTTGTGTCTACGACTGGAGAGGGCAGTCAAAATGGTAGGACCTTTGGCAGAACTCCATGATCCTTGGGGTTTGTGCTCTTCTGCTGGCCATAAAACCATCTCTGCATCTTCTGCCTGGCCTTGGGTCACTGTCTCTGAGGTCCCATCACTGGCACTTCTGTCCTATGGTTTGCCTTCTGTAATTCCTTCCTCCCTCTTCTCTTGGGATTTGAGTGGGTCAGCAATGTAAGCATAGCAGGTGGCATGAGTCATTCTCTTGGGGTAAAAGGTTCTCTCTACTCCTCTACCCCTTTGCACATTCAACTGAATTTTCTGTAGGTACTAGAATTCCTATTTTGGGGTTAGATAAGGGGAAAGAAGGAATTTTTTCACCCCTCCATACAAGGCTAGATTTAAGCTGCACAAATTCTCAAGATCCTAATTTATTAGTCAGTTGCTCTCTGACGAATAGAAAAATTGCAGAGAATACAAGTTACTCCTCTGTACAGACTCATAGACATCTGCACCATCTTCCAGGGTGACAAGTAGTACAAATGCCTGACTTTCCCAAGGCTATCCCATTTTATCTCTTTTAGATCTGTGATTTCACTCATGCAGGGAGCTCCCAATGAGGAAAACCCCTTGATTGATGTAAATCTGCAATTGTTGTTCAGTTGTTTCTGTTGTATCCAACTCTTCGTGACCCCATTTGGGATTTTCTTGGCAGAAATACTGGAGTGGTTTGCCATTTTTTTCTCCCAGTTAATTTTACAGATGAGGAAACTGAGACAAACAGGGTTAAGTGACTTGTGCAGATTCATACAGCTAGGAAGTGTCTGAGGCCTGATTTGAACTAAGATCTTCCTGACTCCTACCCTGGCACCCTAGCCACTGCACCACCAACTGCCCCCAAATTGTATTACAATTGTAATCCCACCCAAAAGTCTTTGAGTTGTCTGTAGGACTGAATTAAGAGACTAGATAAGGGTTATACACCCAAGGATGTCTCAGAGATGAGACTTGAACCCACAGTTTACCCTGACTCTGAGGCTCTCTCTCCACTCACTCTTCAACCTTTCCTTTCTGTGTGCCACATAATACTAACCACTCTCCTCCCACCCCCAAAGAATATTTCTTTAGTTCTTGTATACATCCTATGAACTTAGTAAAGGACATCTTGTAATATTAAATGCTGGATTGCTTTAATTAAAAGTCAACCAGGATTTGCATTAAATCCTTGACTTTTCAGGGTCTAATTAAGAATAGTGAAAATTAATGTGGGCAGAGAGAGTCATTCTCCTCACCATTTCGTATTAATGGTTTATGTCAGTGCATTCATTGCACGTTTAAAGTGATTTAAAATATATTTGGAGAAACGTGTTTTCCTTTGAGATCAGGACAAGAACAAAAAGTGACTGCAAAGAAAATCACTTTTGAAACAGATTCGAGAGGGATGTTGAGGTCCACTTTGTTAATTTGGTACAAATGAACTGCTTTTAAATGAGACTCATTTTTATTTTCATTTCTCAGCAGCTATGAAATCAACTATAAGAAATGGTAAATGGTTATTTGGAGGGAACATATGAAGGCACCACACAGGCTTTATTAATGTCTGCTTCTACATCATGAAATTCAAGTCAGACCAAATTTTAGCTGGCTTTAACCTTTGCCTCTTTGAGAGATAATGTTGAAAATACTTCACAAGAGCTGAACTTTAAAACTATTCAAACAACTACTTGGATTTTCAAGTGTTTTCTTTCAGGTAGCACAAATGCTTTCAGAATCAGGAGGAAATGTATGCTAACAAGGTAGCCTTGACAGAATATTCATTTTATAATGTTTGTGAGGAACCCTAGAAACAAGTGGTGCGCATTTCCCATCCACAGCAATTGTTTTTCTGAATCATAATGTGCAGGCACTAATAATAATAATATTAATACCGACAATGTTTATCATGCCTTTCTTCTCAACAACTCAAAGGGCTGGACTATAAACCATCTCATTTCACACTCCCATTACGGTGAAGGACAAATGGCACACTTCAAATATTAGAATGAATGGGAATTGTAAACAGGGGCTACAAAATTACTTCCCCACATATACACAAATAAGAACTAGCTGCTTTATCAGAGCATGGGGGGGTACAAGATACAAAACCAACAGAGAAAGAGAGACAGAGACAGACAGACAAAGAGACAAAGACAAGCATAGAGAGACAGAAATAGGGAGAGACACGGATTTAGAGAGAAGATAGTATAGAGATGGTAGAGGAGAAGAGGATAGGGGGATAGAGAAACAGAAGGAAAGAGAATGAAAAGGGAGACAGATGGACAAAGACATAGAGACAGTGAGCGAGAGGCAATAGTATTAAAAGGAAAGGAAAAGAAAGAGGATAGAGGTAGAGTGAGAAAGAGAAGGAAAAAAGAGAAGAGAAATGAAAAGATAAGAGGGGAAGAGAAAGAAAAGAGGAGGGAAAGACAGAGGTACAAGGATAGAAACAGAAAGAAGAGAAGCAGAGAGAACAAAGAAAAGAAGAGAGGGAAAGCAGAGAGGAAAGAGAAAGCAAGAAGAGAGAGGAAAGGAGGAAAGAGGAAAGAGTGAGAGAGAGAGAGAAAGGAGGGAAGAGGAGAGAGAGGAGAGAGAGAGGAGAGAGAAACAAAGAGACAAAGAGGGTGGGAGAGAGTGAGAAAGAGGCAGAGAGAAGAGCTACAGAGAGAGAAACAGAGAAAGAGTCAGAGAAGAGAGAGGAAAGGAGGTAAGGAAGAAGGGAAAGAGAGACAAAGAGAAAAAGGCAAAGAGGGAGAGGGAGAGAGAACTATGAGAGAGAGTTAAGAGAAGGAGAGAGGGAATGAGACAGGAGAGAGAGAAGGGAAGAAAGGGAGAATAGAAAGGAGAAGAAAAGAAGAGAGAGATACAGACAAAAAAAAAAGCAAGAGAGAATTCTCTAAAAGGAATATTCTTCAAATTCCCCAATGAAGAAAATCTTACTTAAAGCATTAAAAATGTTGCAAATCAGGAAGGAAAGGAGCCTTTGATAACACTGTTAGAAATGCTATCAAATGAGACTTGAAATTTCAGCAAAACAAAAGTGTGTTTTCATGCTGATACCAGTGCCTAAGCTCCCTCTGCTCCACTTCCGCGCTCTGAGGCAAGAAGGATCAAGTTCTTGTGCCTTCTGCCTGGTTTTGTAAAAAAAAAAAAAATTGAAGTAAAGTCTCAGCTGAAGAAAAAGCAAACTAAAGTACTAGCAGGAGGCCAAGAGGAGCCCAAAGGGATGAGATATTGTTCTCCCAGAAGGAAGACTGAGCACGATTAGGCTGTGGATGATTGTGTCCTTGTATAGTTGAGTATTATCAATGATACCCCCATTTCTGGCTTCTGTAGGAAGGCTGTGCTTATTTCAGGAGGAGCTGAAATGTTCCAGCCATGGGGAATTGAGTACAGAAACAGATGTTTCTGGTCCAAAGCCCAGAAACAGATGTTGCTTTTCCCCGCAGCAGACTCAGCATGGCCACCCTGAAATTGGCAGTTTCAGGCCAAGCTTTGTCAGTTTCAGGCTGGCCCTTGTCCATTTATCTTTTCCTCTTGGCTCTTTGGGTTGGCTGAGTATACAGCAACTTACGACTCCAGGGCTGAAGTTTTTCCAACTTGTATGGGGCTCTGCTTCAGAAACCTAGGAAGCCTTTGCGTGAATGCCCAAGGTAGTCCATCAAGGCAGCTGTTAGCAGGCTCAGATTTCTCCTCTGGTAACCCATCTCCTATCACAGAGGAAGGCTATAGCAGAAGAACCAAAAGAGCTATAAATGGGAATTTACAAATCAAACTTGTGTAGACAGAACACAGCAAAAAACACACAAAAAAGCCACTGCCACTTTGCCCTATTTGCAAGAGTGCAAATCACTCCCAACTTCTTGAGGGAAAAAAAGGCAGCATGATGACTCTGAAAAGCCTACTGCTGTATTTGTTTGATAATGGATTTTAGTTCATTCTCACATATTCCACTCTTGATCAGCAGGAGTATTTCAGTACAGAGAAACAGGCTTTTACCAGAAAAGGAACAAAAGCCAGAAATGAAAAAAAAAATCCCAGCGCATAGAATGATCTTTGCATGTTTGTTCAAATAATGTTTTTTAGCCCAATTTGGTGAGTTTTCCTGAGCTAAAATAGGCCAGATGTGTCTGCAGCATTTGTAGACAAGAGGTTCCTCACTCTCTGCCTTTTTAAAAGTTTAGTTCAGAGGTCCTAATCTTTTGGAATCTATACATGGAGATCTATTAGTTTTATTTCAATTCCTTCTTAGGAAAAATAACCATGATAGGCATTTCTGGGGACCTTTGGACTCAGGGTAAGATTTATGTGTTTGTTTTTTGTTTTTGTTTTTTACTTTTCATCAGTGAGGATTAAGTAGATTGAAGGCCTCTGACTGGCCACCTAAAAATCTAAAGAAAATTGTAAAATAAGAAAGTTGTAGGAAATAAATGTAAAAAAATCCCCCTTGCATAAATAACAATCACTTATTAATGAATCCTAAATTTTACATTAGAATTCAAGTAGTAGCCTTTTCTAAAACGACTCTCATTCAAAGTATTCCAACAAGCAGCTTGACAATAGTATCACGGAGTCATAGAATGTTAATCCTGGAAGGGACTTTAAGAACACAACTTAAAAGTCCAACTCCTGCTAAATCATAGTGTGCCTAGCTGTGTGACCCATGACTAGTCACTTAACTCTTATTGCCTAGTCTTTACTGCTCTTCTGTCTTATAACTAATTCTAAGAGAAGAAAAGGGCTTAAAAAATCATAGATGTAGAGCAGGACAGGACCACAGAGGTTAGCTAGTTCAACATCCTCATTTATAGTGGAGGAAATTGAGCCTCAGAGAGATTACATGGCTTGACTGGGGTCATAGAAATGGCAAGTGATGGAGTGAGGATTCAAACCCAGGTCCTCCATACTGTAAACCTCAAAATTCCTTAGACTTATAAATGTTGGAAATTTCACCATTGGGATATTTCATACTTGGAAAATTTCTTACTGATAGTCTATTGGAATGTGAACCCCATTGGCATGGGAGGTTCCTTCTCTTCCCTTCTTAAGATTACTTTAGGACAGAAACCTTTTGCTGAACAATGGAAAGGACTTTGACCTATGCTTAAGCATAGAACAGGAATTTCTTTGAATCATGATTGATTTTAGAATTGATACAATGGAGATACTTGGAATAAATCTCCACCCTATTCAGTCCTAACAGGATTGAGTAAGGGCTGCAGCCTAGATCAAAGATTTAATCATTTGAAAATATGACCTTCAACAGACATGTGCAAAAGCCAGAAACCTCTGGGCGGTCCTGGGTTAAGCTAGAGCCTCCATTGGCACAGGGAAATTGATGAACAGTGATTGGTAGATGGGAGAACTGAGAGGAGGAACTTGGATGGTTTCCTTAAAGATAGGAGGGTCTGGAGACTTGGGGAAGGTGGAGGAGTTTGGTCGGGGTGATTGCGGTGGACTCGGAGAAGCTTGCGCTGAAGGAAGCTGAAGGTGGGGGCCTCTGAGACTGTTTCTCCATTTTGGTCACGTGAGTGATAGGGACTGATCTCTTTTCTTTGCCCCAGCTATCTAAGGGCTTGGGCCTTTTGGCCCAGCCTAAACAGAAGGGGTATTTAAGCCCTATTCCCTTCTCTCCCTTTTTCTTTCTCTCTATCTCTAATTCCTTTCTTGCTCCTATTGTAATTAAACTCCAAAAAAGGCTGACGGCTGACTTGAGTTTTTCATTTAGGAATTACATAGCTGAATTCCTTGGCGACCTTAAATTAATATATATCAGTCTTTTAAAGTGATTCCCCTGTCACAATACCCAGCACTCTTTGATTGTAACAATTTCCCAATTTGAAAAAAACAGATATCTTAAGTAACATGTCTAGTTTGAAATAGATTGACTACTAGAGTCCAGACCTCTTGATTTCTCAGTTCAGTGTTTGTTTCTATCTGAACAATATCAATATTTTACTTTTTTTTAAATTAAAATTTATTTTTTTCCCATCAACAAAAAAAATCTACCTTTTCTCTGTCTTCTTGACCCCAGTTGAGAAAGAAAAAGGAGAAAACCTTAGTTACACACATTAATAGTCAAACAAAATAAATAGAAGGAACATGGCCAAGGTCCAAGAAAATCTATGTCTCATTCTGTACTCTGAGTCCTTTACCTCTCTATTAGGTAGCATTTTTCATCCTTAGTCATCTGGAATCATAATTGGCCATATTATACTGATCAATCTTTTGGTCTGTGAAAAATGTTACTATGTAAATTATTCTCTTGGTTCTGGTCACTTCATTTTGGATCAGTTTGTAGAAGTCTTTCTAGGTTTCTCTGGAACCATTCCTTTAATCATTTCTTACAGTAGAATAGTATTTCATTGCATTTATATACCATAATATAAAATGTATATATATAAATATAAATATAGCCATTTCCCAATTGATTGGCATTCTCTTAATCTCCAGTTCTTAGTCACAACAAAAAGAGCTGCTATAACTATTTGTGTACATCCTTAGAGTTCCTTTTGTTCAAGACTAATCCCTTCTTTAATCTACTCTCTCTTATTCCTCCCTCTCCTCATTTCCTTCCTGTTTTCCTGTTGAATAAAATGTCTTTTTGCACAGAACTCACTTTGCATATATGTTTCTTTGACTAGATGAGAGTTAGGTCCCAGGATCAGCTGCTTCTCCCACCTCTTCCTCCTAGTTGTATAGATTTCTACTTGTAAACCCTGATAATAAGATAATTTTCTCTATCCTTGCTCTACTTTCCCCCTTTTACTGTATTTCTCATTTTCTCCCTTCTTATTCTTTTAAGACCATCAAGATATAACAGAACAAATTATAGGTTCTCTCATTTTTTGGTTCTTTCATTTTTCAGTCATATCTGACTGTTTGTGACCCCATTTTGGGGCTTTTCGCATGGATATCCCAACTTTTCTCTTTTGGATCTATGATTTCATTCATGCAGAGAACTCCCAATGAAGAAAATCCCTCAATCAGTGTAGATCAGTAATTACTGTTGTTGTTTAATTGTTTCAGTCATGTCCAACTCTTCATGACTCCATTTGAGGTTTTCTTGGTAGAGATGCTATAATTGTCTGTCATTTCTTTCTCTGGTTCACTTTACATATTAGGAAACTGAGGCAAACAGGGTTAAGTGACTTGTCCAGGATCATTCAGTTAGTATCGGAGGCCAGATGACTTTTCCTGACTTGAGGCCCAGGGTTTTATGCACTATGGCAACCTCTTCTGTCTAATTGGATTACTTCTATGATCCCTGAGGATGATAGGGTTCAGAGCGGACATATGTATCAGCTTCCCATATTAGAATGCAAGCAGTTTATCTTTATTTAATCCCTTATGATTGCTCTTCCAAGTTTATCTTTTTAAGTTTCTCTCGACTCCTGTGTTTGGACTTTAAAGTTTTTGTGCAGCCTTGTTTTCTTCAGGCATGTTTTAAAGACTTCAGTTTTATTAAAGACTCATTTTTATTTTTTACCCTGTAGGATTATACTCAGTTTTGCTGGGTATATTAATCTTGGTTGTAAGCCTATATCCTTTGATTTTTGGAATATTGAATTGAAAGCTCTTGGCACCTTTAGAGTAGTGACTGAAAAAGCATGATTGATTCTGACTTTGATTCCTCAGTGTTTGAATTCTTTCTGGTTGCTTGCCACCATTTAAAATTCGTTCTGGAAGGGTTACATTTTGGGTTTGATGTTTTAGGGAGTTTTCATTTTGAGATTTTTGAAGTCAGTCAGAAGATGATTGGTGGGTCTCTTCTTTGCCTTCTGGTTATAAGAGCTCCAGGTAAGTTTTTTAATGATTTCTTAAAATATGATATCTAAGTCTTTTTTTTGGTTATGACTTTCAGGTAGCCCAGTGGTTCTTAGATTATATCTTCTCGGTCTATTTTCCAGGTGAATTATTTTTGCTATGAGATACCTTACATTTTCTTTGATTTTTTTAAAAAATCTTTTGACTTTGTTAAATATTTCTTGTTGTTTCATGGAGTCATTGATTGCTTTTTCGTTTATTCTTATTTTCAGGAAGTTTGTTGCTTGGTTTAGGTTTTGTCCTTCCGATTCCAACCTGTTAATTTTATTTCCAATTTCTTTTCCTAATGTTCCCATTTCTATTCCATATTTTCTTCTAGAACTCTAATTTCATTTTTAAAACCAGAATTAAAAAAAAAACTTGCTTTATTTATTTGAACTCATGTTGAGTTTTTCTTTGAGGCATTGTTTATAGATGGTGGGGATTACTTTCTTCTGGGTTTGAGTCTTGAGTACTTCTGTCATCATAATAACTTTTTATGGTAGAATTCTGTTTTTTAGGGTTATTCACTCATTCCTACTGACTTCAGATCTTATGTTAGAGCTAGACTCGTATCCTTCTTTGTTATCTGGGCTTGTCCTTGTTGCTATTTTCTTGTTGAGAGTTTTTTATATAAAGGATGTGATATTCAAATAGAAATTGGGGTCACTTAATAGTTCATAAGAATCCCTGCACTTGCATATTGACTTAGAAAACTACACATTGACATTGTTTCTATTCTATTCTGTTTTTATTTATTTTGTTAAATATTTTTTCAATTACATTTTAATCTGATTCAGGTTGCACTCAAGAATGTTGCAGGTTCATTTGACCTCTTTGTATTAGATGATGTAAGCGTTAAAATAGTATATGCCATAAACTGTGGCAGTTAAAAGAGTTGAAGATATAAATTGTGATAGATATAAGAGTGGGTGAGTAAATTTGTGATCACAGAAAATATGTTTCACTACAGTGTCTTGGTTTTAAATCAAATATAAGGTGGTCACCAGGGAAATATTCCCAATTATGAATATACCCAAGTCAACTGGGTTTTATAGATAATTTAATTAATACAAATGAGGAATTAAAGAAAGAGAGAAAGAGTAAGAAAGGAATAATTATGAAGGGCCTTAAGCCAGCATGGCCTAGACCTGAGTCTTAAGAGAGAGAGATCAGTCAGTCAGTCTTTTATCACTCACCACAAGGTCTGTCTAAGCAAGGATTCTAGTGACAGAGTCTCCTCAGAGAGAGTTCCAGCCAGAGTCCTCCTCAAAGAGCCTTCCAGCCAGAGACTGTTTCAAAGGGCCTCTCTCAAGAGCCTCCAGAGGGACAGAGTCCCCTCAGAGGAGCTCCAGCGAGACCTCCTTAGAGATTGTTCTCCAAGAGCTTCCCTTCTTCAGAGCCTCTCCCAAGAGCTTTTCTCCAAAAGGATTCCTCATAAGAGATCTTCCTCAAAAGGATTGTCTTTCAAGAGATTCTGCTTTTTCTTATATAGGGGGTTTTCTCCTATGTCACCTCCCCTAAGTTCTTCCATCTACCAATCACAGTAGACGTTTTCCAAGGGACAGCCCATTCTGAATTCACTGCTGAGTCGACTAATACCTTTAGTAAGTTTGAACCAGAAAAACTTCTGAATAAGTTTTTACCTCTTTGCTCCTGGCAGGTTTACAAGTTGCCTGACCTTAAATAGGTACTTAGCACCCCATTGTATTAATTCTAAAAATAGGCATGGCTTAAAGAACTTTTTGCCTCATTATAAGTATGGGTTAAAGTACTTTCATTGTTTAGCAAGGAGTTCTCTCCCCCAAAGCAGTCCCAAGTACAGGTGGAGCAGAGGTCCTCCCATTTCTGATCCAAGTAGAGTTCTCACATCCAAATGTGGAATGTTCCCAGTAGGGAATTGTTCCAAATGAGAATTCCCCAATGGGGAAATTTTTAACATTCACAAGTCTGAGAAATTTCAAGATTTACAATCCCCCCTGATGATCATTGGGAGACTAGTTTCCCCATTGATCATTTAACATAATCATTTTGTAATCCTAAATGCACTTCTAACTATAGATATACACAATATTCAATTTTCTAAGAGGAATTAGAATAGTGAGGGAGGAAATAGAAAAGAAAAGAAAGCAAAACCAATGTTTTGCTAGGCGCATTGACAGAAAGCCAAATTAGGGGCAGTCCCTTTTGGCATAGATGTGTACATTTACAATAAATGTTCAATCAAAGTTCAGTTCAATCAATCATATCCAAAGTTTATTCTTGATCTCCTTGATGAAGTGTGGATTTTCTGGCATCTTTCTGCAACAATTCATTTTCTGGATATAGGAGTTTCAAGCTTCTTTCTTGAAGATATTTTCTCGAACAAAATTCAAAGTCTTGGATATTTATAACAATACAATCTTAAACAAAAAAATTCAAAAATTCTTAGATTTTAAATTAAAATACAATGATATCCTGATTTATAAACTATACTTCAGGATCAATTCTGAATTCCAATCTTGTGTTTCCAACTGCCTCTTGAATAGTTCCACTTGTAGGTCCTGACTGTTCCTTAGACTAAACATGTCCAAAACTATGCTCATTGCCTGTCCTGAGTTTGCCTCTCCTCCTGGCTTGCCTTTCTATTGGTGACATCCCATTATTCATGCTTAAATATTTGGGACAATGTTTGACTTTTCATTTTTCCTCATTGCTCTAACTATTCATATTCAATCAAATGCTATATTTAGTTAATTCTGTCTCCCTAATATCTCTCATATTGGTTCCCTTCTTTTTACTCTCACTCCATCCTTAATTCAGTCCCCTATTTCTGTTTTCCCAAGAAGTGAAGAAAATTATTGGTATCTTTTGTTTTTACATAAGTAATTTCAAAATATATTTCTCCTTCTCCTACTTAGATATACTTGATAATAAAGAATAAAATAAAAGTATCTAAGCAAAACTAATCAATACATTAATCAAATTTGATATCACATGCAATGTTCTGCAACCATAGACCCATATTTCTATAACAAAAGATGGAAGTGCATTTTCTCATCTTGGCCATTATCATTATATAACATTCCATTTTTTGGTTTGTTTTTCTTTCCATTTATATTGGTGGCATCACTGTGTATAGTTTTTTCCTTGTTGTTCTTACTTCACTTTGCATCAGTTCACATAAGTCTTCCTAAGATTCACTGTAGTTATTCTTTCTTTCATGATAGTAATATTCCATTAGATTTACATACCATAATTTGTTTATCCATTTCCCCACTCAACTGGATTCTTCTTTGATTCTAGTTCCTTGCTATCACAAAAATATTGTTATAAATATCTTAGTGTAAATAGTCTTGACAACAGGGGCCAAGGGGATATGATTGGGGATGTAGACTCTAAACGAACATCCTAGTGCAAATACCAACAACCTGGAAATGGGTTCAGATCAAGGACACATGTGATACCTAGTGGAATCGAGCGTCGGCTATGGGAGGGGTGGTGGGAGGGGAGGGAGGAAAAGAAAACGATTTTTGCATCCAATAAATAATGTTTGAAATTGACCAAATAAAAATAATGTTTAAAAGTAAAAAAAATTGTATCCATTCTACTTAACATAGCATAGGTTAATAGTAAGGGCTTAATAACTGTTTTTATTCATTCAAAAAATAGCGCATTAAAATTATTGACACTATGTCTAGTCATCTTCTCCTTGTGTATCCCCTAAGCTCTCGCCTTTTCCTTTATGCCTCCCACACTGAGTGTCTGAGGGAGATGAGCTTGGAGGCATAGAATAGGGCCATCTCATGTAAGACTTTAAATGCTAGCCTAAAGAATCTTCATTTTATCCAGGGAGTTATGGATTGCTAGTGAAGGCTCTTTAGGAGAAGAGGGCAAAGTCACTTATTAGGAAGTGGAAGTTATCTGAAGAAAAAATTGAATGGAAAGAGACAAGAAGCAGAGGTTATGGAAATGATACAGGAGATTGGTAATGGCGTTCTGTACTAAGGTGGGGGCAGAGGCAAAGGTGAGGGATTGGATCTCAGAAACATTCATCAGGCTCTCCTATGAGAAATTTCTATTCAACTATAAAATTAGATCACCAAGGTAGCAGATGAAAAGCCAGCAATCAAACCCAAGTGTTCTGAACCCAAGGCCATAATTTTTTTTATTATGTTTTCCCCTCAAAGAGCCTATATCCTTCCAGAGAAAGAACTGTGGGAGTAGAAACACAGAAGAAAAATAACTGCTTGACCATGTGGGTTGATGGGGATATGATTGGGGATGTAGACTCTAAACAATCACCCTGGTGCAAATATCAATTATATGGAAATAGGTCTTGATCAAGGACATATGTAGAACCCAGTGGAATTGCATGTTGGCTCTGGGAAGGGGTTGGGAGGAGGGGATGGAAAGAACATGAATCATGTAACCATGGAAAAGTTCTCTTAATTAATCAATTAAATAATATTTTTTTAAAAAGAGCTTATACCTTGATATTAGATCAAATTATCTCTGAGGACCTTTCTAGCTCTAAATTTATGATCCTATTAATAGTTGCATTTTTGGGTTGGAAGAATAATGAAGAGGAATAGTTTCTCTTCCAGGGGTAGGTGGGAAGAGAAGTACTTCATCTTCAGGATTTTTGTTTATGCAGTTCAATAAGGATCCATTTATTGATCAGTCAACATGAATTAATTAAGCACTTACTTTGAGCTGTGCTAAGTGATAGTCATATAAACAAAGGCTAAAGAGTCTCTACAACATGTAAAGAATTAGGTAAGGTATATGTGTGTGTGTATGTGTGTGTACAGTGTACATACAAGATATGTACCAAATAGATGAAAGGCAATCTGAAAGGGGAAGGCATTAACAGCTGGGGGGACTAGGACACTGCCTCCTATGTACCAGGAACCACAAGATACTAGGGATACAAAGACTAAAAGGAAAGTCCCTGCCCTCAAGGAGCTTACATTCCAAAGTTTGAGGACATTGGACCTAGGCACTGCCCTTGCCTCCAGGTAGGACTATATCTATCTCATGGAAAATAACTTTTGCATTCAGCCAATCATGTCTACCTCTTTGTTACCCTCTCCAAGGAGTTTTCTTGGCCCAGATACTAGAGTGGTTTGCCATTTCCTTCTCTTCCAGATTAAGGCAAACAGGTTAAGTGATTTGCCAAGAGTCATTTAGCTAGTAATTGTCTGATTTTATATTTGAACCTCAGGTCTTCATGACTGCAGAACCAGTGCTCTATCTATACAAGCCTAAATGTAGCCTGGTCCAAATAATTATACAAACCTTCCAGGACCAGATGATTGAACTGGTTTCACCAGAAGCAAAGCTACTACTAAAGAGCATCAAAGAACTTCAACCGAAAAAAGCTGGTCCAGTCCCAGGCTGGTCCCCTCAGAGTGGGCTTAACTTACTCCATAGATTGAAATCTATTTTAGGATGGATGCCACTGGCTGTCCAGTGCCCAATCAGTCTCAGATTTGGGGTGGTTTTCCTGGGGGTCTTTGGCTCAGGGAACACTCAGGGATGTGTTGTTCTTGCTGAGCTGACTCCAGACCCATTGTAGAACCAAATTAGCTTCTGAAGATGGTGGGAGGCAGGCTTGGGATGAATGTTGGATACTGCAAAAGTGAGAGTCCCCTGGAAACAAGCCAAGAGGCTTCCCATGACAGAGGCTGCCCCCCATTCAGTCCCTAGATAAGAAGGAATAATGATCTTTCTTTTTCACTTGGCCAGTTCATAATGTGCCACTGGAAAAGAAGCAAGTCTGTCAAGTTAGCGTCAGCTTTATCTGATGCTTGTCCCGCCTGCCCCTGCCATCCCCTCATTGTGTTGGGAGTGTATTAGTTGTGGAAGCAGTGAGGCCCGACCAGTGTTGGAGTAGCCTGGGAAAGATTACAGGGAGGAGCACTGAGGCTCAACTAATGTGGGCAGAGGGAAGTGGGAGTAATGACAGACTGATGACAGACCCTCCTCTCCTCTCATATCCCCAACTCCATCTGGTAGCTTCTGCTTAAAGTTAAAGAACTTTTGGATCAAGACAAGAGGGTTTAGGAAACTCATTCAGAGGAGTCCAATTGGAAGATGATCTTAGATGCAAATATTTCTGGCTTGGAACTTCAAAAAATCTTTATATTTTGTCCTTTATTTTATCCTAAGCGCTACTATTGCTTTTTGTTTTTAAACGAGTCATATTCAAATATATCTTCTCTCCAGTGAAATTTCCCTCATAAAAAAGATAAAGAACTAAATGAAAACAATTGACAAAACAACTATATATAAGATTCTTCCCTACCAAGATCATAGGATCAGAGTCTTAGAGCTGAAAGGTCCTTAAAAGCCAACATCTTCATTTTGTAGATTAGGAAACCAAAGCCCAGAGTGGTTTTAGTGTCTTATACAAAGTCATACATTATAATAGGATTTGAAATCATGTTCTTCCACTTCAAATCCAGCCTTTCCCCATCTGAACCATGCTACTTCTAATAAAAAGAAGCATCTCTTTCTTTTTTCTATTTCGATAAGCATTTATTAATTGCCTCCGAGGCCTCATTCATTATTTAGTTCAACTTTCTTAGGTATCAGATGAGGAAACTGAGGCTCATAAAGGTTTAGTGGAAATGTGTTTATTTTTTCTCTGGGACCACAATTGGTCTCTGTAGTTAATTTGAGTTCAGCTGACTTTCAGTACTATTTCTATTTACATTGCTGTGGTCCTTGCACTCTCTCTGCTCTATTTAATTCTGCATCAGTTCATTCAAATCTTTTCATGCTTTTTTTCTGAATTATTATATTCATTTTTACAATATAATAATTATATATTATATTAAGTCATTCTTAAAGTGTTGGGCACCCATTTTGCTACAAGAAACAGTTCTGCTACAGGTATTTTGGTAATATATGCTTGTCTTGTATTTTATTTTTAAAGTTGAATTTTATTATCTGTTAATTGGCAAAATCTAACTTTTTGCCCTGTCTCTCCCCATTTGAGATGGAAAGAAAAACAAGACTTCTATTACAAACATGTATGGTCAGACACAACAAATTTCTGCATTGGTTTTGTTCAAAAAATGTCTCATTTTGTGTTGAGGGCAGAAATTACCCTGTTTTACAAGGTGGATAGGTAGATTTCATCAAAAGCTCTCTCTGAAATGGTGGTTAATTATTATGTTGATCTGAGTTCCTAAGGGTTTCAAAGCTATGTGTTATTATAGTATTGTCTGTTCTGCTCTCTTCACACTTCATCAACTCGTACAAATCTTTCTAGTTTTCTCTAAACCCATCTCCTTCATCATTTCTTCTATCACAAGAATAATTCAATCATATTTGTGTACTATAACTTGTTCAATCATTCCTTAAATTATCAGTGGGTGCCCATCAGTTTTCAGTTCTTTGACACTGAGAAAGGGACTGTTATTTAATATTTCTCTTGACTGGTGTGTTTGCACTTCAGAGTTTCTATGCACTTCTGGTCTTTTCATCAGGAATGCTTGAAAGTTCACTATTTCATTAAGGGTCTTTTTTTTTCCTCTATAGAATTATGCTCAGTCTTGTTGGGCAAATTGTTCTTGGTTGTAAGCCTATATCCTTTGATTTTTGAAGTATCATTTTCTAAGTTCTCTATTTCTTTTATATTGATGGCTGGCAAATTATGTGTGATTCTTATTGTGGTTCCTCAGAACTTGAATTATTTCTTTCTGGATATTTACAATATTTTTCCTTTGACATGTAAGCTTTGGATTTAGGCTATAATATTCCTGGCAGTTTTCATTTGGGGGTTTCTTTTAGGAGGAGATTAGTGGTATTTTTTTTAACTCTACTTTGTTCTCTGGTTTTAAGAGATCTGGAATATTTTCTTTTATGATTTTTTTCCTGAGCCTAATTTTATTCTTTTATAATTTTTTAAAAATAATGTGTAGGCTTTTTTTTCTTGTTGATTTCATGTAATTCAATGATTCTTAAATTCCCTCACTTCAATCTGGTTTTCAGTCAGTTGTTTTTGCTAAGATGCCTTATATTTTTCTATTTTTTATTCTTGAATTTGTTTTAAATATTTCTTGTTGTCTCATGGAGTCATTGTCTTCTATTTGGCTCATTCTAATTTTTAGGGAGTTTGTTTCTTTGTCAAAGTTTTGTACCTCTTGTGTCAAGATATTTATTCTATTTTCCAATCTTTCTTCCAAAGTTCCTGTTTCTGTTCCATTTTTCTTCTAAATTCTCATTTCATTTTGAAAACATCAATTCAATCTTTCCTAATTTCTTCCAATAATTCTAGTGAATTTGTGCCCCTGCTGTGTTTCTATTTGAGGTTTTACTTAACATATGTTTTGGAATCATTTTCTTCTTCTGGCCCTGTACCTTAAGGGCCCCAGTCAGGGTAATAGCTTTTTATAGCAATTCTTTTTATTTGTTTGCTCATTATTTCAATCTATTTCTTGACTTTGGACTTGATGTTAGGGCCAGGTTATGCACATCTCTTTTTTTCTTTTTTTAAACCCTTATCTTCCATCTTATAATCAATACTATATTAGGGTTCCAAGGCAGAAGAGTGGTAAGGGCTAGGCAATGGGGATTAAGTGACCAAGGGTGACACAGCTAGGAAGTGTCTGAGGACATATTTGACCCTGAACCTCCTGTCTCTAGGCTTGGTTATCAATTCACTGAACTACTTAGCCACCTCCATGCACACTTCAAAAGGGAATGTCTGGGTTGGTCCTACCATTTTTTAAGTGTATTTTAGTGTGCTTGTACTCCAATGTTTCAGGAATAGCTTATACTAGGGACCTACAAGTTTTCAGTGTCCCCAAAGTGGTCTAAACCAGTCCAAAATCTCATTACTACTTATTCACTATCTGTACTGAGTTCCAAACTTGAGTTTGGGTCTAAGTGACAGATCTGTAGATTTGTCTTATTTGATATTTCAGTAGACAGCTATTCAAGTTAACCTTTCTTAGCTAATTGAAATGCTCTGATGGCTCAGACTGAACTGTAGACTGCAGACTCCCTTTGGTTTAGGATTCCTATCCTGGTTATTCCTCTGTAGGCTTCAGATTGGACTAGAAGCTGGAACTAAGACTCACCTCTGATCCTGGTGTCACAGTTCCATGCCTGCTGCTTGGTGCAGGACTTGTTCCTTTTTTGGTTTACCATCAAGGGCCCGGGAACATGTTAACCCTGGAATACCAACCCTAGACTCGGTCTCTCTTGGATCTGTGACTGGAACTGAGTAGTGAGCATCAGTTGGTATCCATTCCTGAAGACCACTAAAGTTTAGGTCCCTTCTTGCTGGATCTAGGACTTCTGCTTGCCCCAGTGCATAGCCTCTTCCTGCACTGGAATAATATGTACCATTAACTCCTAGTCAGACCTCTCCCCCAGTGTCTCTAGCCCTGTCTATCCATTATGATGACCTGGGTTTAAAAAATAATTCACTATAATAGTTTCTTGGGGTTTCCAATGAGGATTTAAACTCACACAAATCATCAGCATTTCTATATATTTTCAACAAAACACAGCAGCAAGAATTAGAAAGAGAAACTCTATTCAAAATCACCCTAGACAATATAAAATACTTAGGAATCTATCTGCCAAGGCAAACATAGGAATGATATGAGCACAAACACTTTTCACACAATTAAAACTAGTTCTAAATAATTGGAAAAACATTAATTGCTCACGGGTAGGATGAGCTAATATAATCAAAATGATGATCCTACCCAAATTAATTGACTTATTTAGGATCATACCTATCAAACTACCAAGAAACTTTTTTATGAGGTTAGAAAAAAATTATAACAAAGTTCATTTGGAAGAAAAAAAGATTAAGAATCTCAAGGAAAATATTGAAAAAAATGTGAAGGATAGAAGTCTAGCAGTACCAATTCTTAAACTGAACTATAAAGCAGTGGTCATCAAAACAATATGGAATATGGTATTGGCCAATGAGGATTTGGTCAAGTACATTTTCTTCATCTTTTTGGAGGCATCATGGATAGGACAGGAGTAGGAAGTTGGTAGGGGAGCTCTTTATACTTCTTCCTGCTATTCTTTGTCTTTTATTTTAAAGAAAGGTTACCTTTGGACCAAAAAACTACACTGGCATGGAAATTGCCTTTTAAGGGATAATTTGATGGCTTCCTGGGTAGAAAGCCAGGTTTGGAGATGAGAGGTCCTATGTTCAAATCTGGCTTCAGATATTTCCTGTGTGGCTCTGGTGTGGCTCTGGGCAAGTCACTTAACCTTAATTGCATAGCCCTTACTGATCTTCTGTTTTGGAACCAACAATTAGTAATAATTCTAAGACAGAAGGTAAGTTTTTTTTTTAAAGAAATTGCCTTTGAGGCCTTTCTGGGAACTGATGAGATTTAAAAAAAAAGTTCAGGTGGATTAAAATAATTTTGTTTATATTGAAGCCAATCCAGTAGGTAATAGAAAAGTGATTGCCTGGGAGCCAAGGTAATACTGCCACTGAACTAATTCACTATCCTATGATATTTAATTCTACCCATTGTAACAATTAAAATATTAGGGAAACTGAGGCAGGTAGAAATTAGTTTCTCTCTGCAAGGAGTATTATATTTTTATGAGGTTTATTAAAGGTCAAGGATTAAAGAAAATATAGAATAAGAAAGCACATGCCTAGGCCAGAGAGGCCCAGACAAGATAACCTCACATCATGAAAGAGATGTGTCTGCTCCAAAACGGAAGTCCAAAAGAGGCCTATCCTATTCACAACCAGGTTTAAATACCCCATCTCACTCTCGGCCCAGGTGAGGTTTTCAGTGAGATTATAAAGCATTCTGGGGAAGTGTTGCAAGGGCTTCTGGGGATTGAAGTCCTGGATTCAAGTCTATTTTTTACACTATAAGGTACAGAGTCCAATCAACAAAAATTTATTAGACACCTACCTTATACCTAGCCACATGTTAGGTGCTAGTTGTTTGATTGCTCCTCAGTTGTGTCCTACACTTCATGACCCCATTTGGGGTTTTCTTGGCAAAGGTACTAAAATGGTTTGTCATTTCCTTCTCCAGTTCATTTTACAGATGAGGAAATCAAGGAAAACAAGATTAAGTGATTCTCCCAGAGTCATATAGCTAGCAAGTGTTTGAGATCAAATTTGAACTTAGGTTGTCCTGATTCCAGATTCAAATAGGAATTCCTCTCTTTTTGTCTTAAGCATCAGGACTTGCCAATCATATTATTTTTCCTCCTGCAACATCTCTCTTATCCATTCACTTCATCCATCTCTTTCTCTATTCACACATACACCACCCTAGTTCAGTTTCTCCTTGCCTTTCGCTTGGACTATTCAAATAGCCTTCTAGTTGATCCCCTGCCAAGAGCCTCTGCCCCACTTCAATTCATCCTCTATTTAGCTACTGAATTGATTTTCCTAAATCATGTCTGACTGTGCCACTCCCTTACACAATAGGGTCCAGGGGCTCCAGCTCCATATTACTCCTAGAATCAAAGCTAGATTCTTCTATTTGGCACTAAATCATTTCATACCCTGGCCCCAAATTATATTTCCAGCATGTTTGGATGTTTTTCTACATTATACTCCTTCATGCGCTCTGATCCAGCCTTATTGTTCTCCTCACTATTCCTCAGAAATGTTTTTCCATCTCCTATCATCATGTCTTTGCAGCAGACTGAACCCCTTGCCCAAAATGCTCTCCTTCTTTTCTTCCACTTTCTACTTTCCTTCAGGATTCAGTTCAAGTTGTTGTTGTTCAGTCATATAAGACTCTTGGTGACTCTATTTGGGATTTTCCTGGCAAAGATCCTGGAGTGGCTTGCCATTTCCTTCTACAGCTCATTTTATAGATGAGGAAACTGAGGCAAAGAGGGTTAAGCGCCTTATCCAGTTACACAGCTAGTTTGTGTCTGAGATCAGATTCGAACTCAGGTCTTCTTGACTCCAGACCCAGTGCTCAATCCACTAAGTACTAAGCCACTTGGCTGCCCTTAAGTACCATCTTCTTGCTGACCATCTCCTTGCCAATTACTTGTGTCCTTACCTTCAAAATTACCTTTCATTGATTTATCTTTGTGAAAATCATTTTCTTCTAGCAGAATGAAAGCCTCCTGTGGGCAGGTTCCTATCATTATGTTCTTTGTATCATCAGCACCCCCGGCACATAGCTGGTACTTAGAACATTGCAATTGATTAATAGAAAAGGCCCTTTGATAAGTAACTTGTCATATTGCCAGTGGCACAGACTTGTTCATTCCTCCACAAGCTCTTTTATTCCGAGACCAAACAGACCCACTCAAGGTTAAAGAAAATCCATCTATTATTCAGTTATAAAGTGATTCTTGATAGCTCAGAGGACATTTTTTTTTTCCTGCAGAAATTTCTGTTCTGTCCAAAGAGGTCTCATCAGTACTGAAGGAATGTTTGTTGAACAGTCTACACAGGGAAATATTTAGTTCTGAAATATTAATAGCCATCTTTAGATAACCCATTAGGGTTTGCAAAGCACTTTATAGACTGTCTGTTTTGAATTTCAAAATGACCTCAGGAAGTAGTCCTTATAGCAATTAGCATTCTCATTTTACAGTTTAGAAAAGTAAGTGACTTCCACAGGGTCTTACAGCTATTAAAGGCCAGGGACAGAATTCAAACATGGCTCTTAACTGACTCCAAATCCAAAACTTTTTCTATTAAACTATCACTTCTCAAAGGTGAATTCAATAAATGTGTATTCTATCTTCCAGACAAAACTATTTTCATAATAAAGTCAAGATGTTTTAATTTCTGATATAATAAGTATTGATAGATATTACCCATAAAGCAAAAGTACTTTGGGGGTACTCAATAATTTTTAAGAGTATTAAGGTGGGGAAGCTAGATGGCTCAGTGGACTGAGAGCCAAGCCTAGGATGGGAGGTCCTGGGTTCAAATCTGGCCTCAGACACTGCTTAGCTAGGTGACCCTGCATAAGTCCCTTAACCTCCATTGCCTAGTCCTTACTGCTCTTCTGCTTTGGAACTGATACACATTACTAATTCAAAGACAGAAAGTAGGAATTTGAAAAAAGAGTGTAAAAAGGTCCTGAGGAAAAAACAATTTGAGAAATGCTAGTATAAGAAAAGATTTCTAGAGGGCTTTGTGCATTTGTCAGTGACAGGGAAGATGAAAGCCCTGATGATTAATCTTATAGTCTGGAGTGGGTGGGTAGATACCACTTTGGAGGGTTGAACAGGGAGAATGAAGCCCTCTCTGAAAAAGGGCATAGCCATTAAGAGAGAGACAGAAAGATAGAAACAGAGATCCAGAGTGACACAGAGAGAAATTCCAAAACCTTAGAAAGAGAAATGAGAGACGAAATGTTTTAGTAGGGCAGAGAAAGATCTGGGAGTCATAGCAGACAATAAATTGATACTGAATCAGCAATCATAGTACTATAGCTAGTAAGGGAAAGGAAATCTGGCATATGAATGAAAGAAGGTACCCGTAGGAGTAGCCATTTTTTTCTTGTGGGGACTCTTATTGCTTAAGTTAGTTAAATTCAACTGTTGAAAAATCATTTATGAACTAGTATAGGATGTACAGTCTTCAATAAATGTCACCCATTCTCAATTGTTAATAAACATCTATTAGATGAAAGTCACCGGGTGCTAAAGAAATGAACCATCTCAACCTAGTGTTCCGTTCTGAATTCTGCAAAGACAAAGGATGTGGAAGATTCAGAGAGTATTTAGAAGAAAATCATGAGAGCGACGAAAGGCTGAAATTTGGGTTCCTAAGTCCAAGGAAATGAAGAGTAAAAGATAATTTTAGAACACTCTTTAAGTTCACAAAGGACTCTTAACACACATTGATGAGACTGAGGTCACAGACGTCGTAAATCACCTTGGTGCTGCTATAGGAAAGGAGGTTTACATCATCTGTCTGTGAGAAAGACAGAGAATTGTTCAACCTTTAGAGGATTGCCTCCCTTGAAACCTTTGAAGATAGGATAAACTTTCACAGAATTATACATGATAAAGAGCTAAAAGAAACCTTAGAGGCCATCAAGTGGAATCAGTTTCACCCCATTTTATAGGTGAGGAAACTGAGTTTCAAAGAGATTAAGGAACTTCTCAAAAATCACATGCTAAGGGAGTATCTGAAGTGGGATTCCAGTACAGCTCTTCCTGACTCCAAGTCCTTCATTCCATCCCTTACAACACACCTTTTTTTTTGGGGGGGGGGGAGAACTAAGTTCCTAAGGGAGGAGGAAGAAGAAGAGGAGGAAGAAGAGAGAGGGGAAAAAAAGAGAAAAACAGGGAGGGGACTCCTTCCAAAGGGAGGAGAATGGGCTAGATGGAATGGGCTAGAAAGGCCCCTTTCTGTGATTCTATGATTTTATAATGAAAGACTTGATCCCATGGAGAGGGCTTCTGTATCCTTTTCTATTGCCGCTAGCCAAGGAAAAGTTGTTGCCTTGACAACAGGGGATGGAGGTTCTTAGGCTTCTCATATGCTAGAAGGAAGCAGTTTCCTTCTTTATCAAGGAAAGCTCCTGGTGTGTGTGTGTGTGTGTGTGTGTGTGTGTGTGTGTGTGTGTGTGTGTGTGTGTGTGTGTGTGTGTTTCTATCCATATTTAGAACTAGCAAGTCTTCAAGAAGGCCAGGTGAGAGATAAAGACCAAATGAAACAAGGGAGGAAGAGGATCAGATATTTTGTTCCAGTCTTAAGAAGCTGCCACTGAATCTTAGGGAGCTTAAATAACAACAACAAAAAGTACTCTAGAGAAGGCAACCATGGGGGAGTAACAAGAAATCAGCATGAAGCTGGCAGGGAAGAGAAGTAACCGGAAGCACAGGTTTCTCTTCATCCAGGGGAAAATGTCGGATGCTTGGGGCAGACTTAAGGAGGAACCAATTAATCAACAAGCATTTTTAAAGCACCTACTATGTGCCAGGTACTTTGTTAAACTCTGGGGATACAATGACAAAAGTGTGCTTTGGTAGCATACATTCTATCAGGGAAGATAGCATGGAACTACATAAATTGATACAAACTATAAAGGATGGCTTTCAAAGGGGATGATGGGATGAAATTGGGATGTCAGGACAACATGAGTTCAAATTCTACTTCAAACACTTAGTTGTGTGTTCCTGGGGTCAGTAATTTGATCTCTCAGCTTTCTCATTTGTATAAAATTAGGATAATGATAACATCTATCTGACCAGCTTGTTTTGAAGATAGAATGGTATGCTAAATGTAAAGCATTTCTGCAAACCTTTCATCTCTTTTTAAATGTGAGTTATTTATTATTAATTCAAGGAAATTGGAGTAGCACTGGAAAGATGAATATTAATATAATAATAATGAATGACATTTATGATGTGATTGATACTTTTTTTTTATTAGTGTATTTTATTTGATCATTTCCAAGCATTATTCGTTAAAGACATAGATCATTTTCTTTTCCTCCCCCCCCCCCCACCCCCCATAGCCGACGCGTAAGTCCACTGGGCATTAGATGTTTTCTTGATTTGAACCCATTCCTTTGTTGATAGTATTTGCATTAGAGTGTTCATTTAGAGTCTATCCTCTGTCATGTCCCCTCAACCTCTGTATTCAGGCAGTTGCTTTTTCTCGGTGTTTCCACTCCCATAGTTTATCCTCTGCTTATGAATGGTGTTTTTTTTTCTCCTGGATCCCTGAAAGTTGTTCAGGGACATTACACCGCCACTAATGGAGAAGTCCATTACGTTCGATTATACCACAGTGTATTAGTCTCTGTGTACAATGTTCTCCTGGTTCTGCTCCTCTCGCTCTGCATCACTTCCTGGAGGTTGTTCCAGTCTCCATGGAATTCCTCCACTTTATTATTCGTTTTAGCGCAATAGTATTCCATCACCAACATATACCACAGTTTGTTCAGCCATTCCCCAATTGATGGGCATCCCCTCGTTTTCCAGTTTTGGGCCACCACAAAGAGCGCAGCTATGAATATTTTTGTACAAGTCTTTGTGTCCATTATCTCTTTGGGGTACAGACCCAGCAGTGCTATGGCTGGGTCAAAGGGTAGATATTCTTTTGTCGCCCTTTGGGCATAGTTCCAAATTGCCCTCCAGAATGGTTGGGTGATTGATACTTTTAAAAGCACTTTATCTTAGTTTATCTTCCTGAGATTTTGCATACCTTAGGACTGTGATGGCAAAGCTATGACACGTGTGTCAGCACTAACATGCATAGCCATTTTGAATGACACATGGCTGCATGTGCGTTGCCTCAGAGCCCAGGAGTTGTTTGTGGGGGAGCTGATCCTGGGGCGGGGGGGGGTAGGGAGGGAGGAGATGGAGGAAGGAACAGAGGGGGAGGGGGGAGGCAGGGTTGTTCCATGGGCTGGCCACAGGGGTGGGGTGGCAGGGCAAGTGGCTGGGGGTGCACGCCAGGCAGCTGGGGTGTGCGGGGCTGGGGGGGGACAGGGAGGAAGAGTGCCCAAGTGGAAGGAGCACATGGGCAGGCAGGCTGGCAGGTTGCTCCCCTCCCTCCCCCCACCCCTGTCAGTTGGCTCAGGAGGGGCTGGGTGGAGATGGGCCAAGCCAGTGGAAGGCTGGGCAGGGTTCCCACCCATATATAATGGAAGAGTGCCTGGAACCAATTACCAGACACTTTTAGGACCCTGAAAAATATAGCAATGGCTTTACTCACAATTTTTCCTTCTACGTACTTTTGTGAGACCTTACTCTCAGCATTAAATAATATCAAAACCAACAAAAGAAACATTGAGAGATGAAGTTAGTAGCGCTTGCTTGAGCTTAAAGTGTACAAAATACCAACCTTCAATTGAAGATATAGCCAATGAAATTCAGCAACAAAAAAGTCACTAATCAGCAGGTTAGTTAAAGAATTCCCCCTCCCCCTCACTTACTTATCTTAGTTCAAGACACCCCAAAAAGTGAAATAACATCAAGACCAACAAAAGAAACCAACTGACAGATGAACAAAGAAGTCACTAAGCAGGTAAGTTAAATAATCAATTTTTGGTTTATTAAATACAGTTATATATTACAATTATACATTTTTGTTATTTAAACTATAAATATTGCAAAATTATGGGTTTTTTTCTCAAAGTGACACACCATCTGAGTTATGCTCATTTTTTTTTTTGGCGAATTTTGACACACTAAGCTCAAAAGCTTGTTCATCACTGCCTTAGGAGCTATAGAAATGCTAGCTATTATCATAATAGTCTAGGGAACTCCCAGTGTGGCAAATTCCTCTATTGACATAGGTGCAAGGCTCCTCTCTAACTCAGAGCTGTAGAGAGATGCCTAGGACACTGAGAGGGACAATGAGTTGCCCAGGGTCTCCTAGTCAGTATATATCAGAGATGAGCCTCTACCCGGGTTTCCTTGATTCTAAAGGCAGAGCTTTGGAAACACCAGCCTTGAACTACCCAAATGTACCAATAACATCATCAGTTCTTTCCAATGAGGTCAGCAGTGTGAATCTGTGTTGACCTGTTTTTTTTTTCCTTTGGCGGCTGAGTGGGATAACTCTGCCGAGCAGATCCAAAGCAGCAATTATTTCCTTGCACAGTTCACTAAAGGAATAGGTAACAATTAGTTTCTCTGGGGCTGAGGCTGGGAGGAATAATCTGGACCTCCTGCTCTTCCACCTGAAATGCAGCCAAATGCAGGCTGGGAAACAAATTGACAGATGTTAAAGAGGGCTTTGAGTAAACTTATCCATATATTACTGGCAGGGATGTAGCTCTCAAGGGAAGGCAAATCATTCTTCCTCAGTGGCTCCTCAGATTTCTAAAGTGCCAGCCAGGAGAGGGGTTAAGCTTCTCAGAGGAGAGGAGGGATTCTTGTCTCATCTGTTTTCTCCAGCTGCCAGTTGGTTCTCCTCTGCGTACTGATAAACAGGGCACCACATCATGACCAGGTATCTCCTTCTTTGTTATTTGAATGAATGAATGAACAGCTATTAAGTGTCTACTGTACCAGGTACTGTACTAAATGCTGAAGATATAAAGATAAAAGTCATAGTCCCTACTCTCAAGGAGCTTACATTCTTTAAAATTCTTTAATATTTTATTCTTTCCCAATTACAGATAAAAACAAATTTTAACCTTCATTTTTTTACAATTTTGAGTTCCAATTCTTTTCCACTTCCTTTTTCTCTCCTCCTTAAAAAGGCCAGCAATTTATAAAGGTTATACATGTGCAATCATGCAAAACATATTTCCATATTAATCATGTTTTGAAAGAAATCAGACAATTCTCTCCTGAAAAATAAAGTAAAAAAAAAAAGGAAGCTTCAATTTGCATTCAGATTCCATCAGTTCTTTCTCTAGAAGTGGAATGGATTTTTAATCAGAAGTCCTCCAGTATTGTCTTGGATTTTCATACTGCTGAGAATATCTAAGTCATTCCCAGTTTCTCCTTATACAATATTGTTGATGCTTTGTATGCTGTTCTGATTTTGCTGTCTTCACTTTGCATCAGTTCATGTCAGTCTTCCCAGATTTTTCTGAAAGAATCTTGCTGGAGTTAACATTCTAATGGGAGAGGCAATCCATAAACATTTATTATATGCTAATTATGTGGCAGGTACATGGAAAATGCTGCACAATCAATCATATGGAGTATTAGTAAGAATAATCCATGGTACCTGATGCATCCATTGAACAAACTAGCCAAATGTGGCACATTTTCTAAATCACAGAATTAGAAAATCAGAGAACTCAAGAGGTGCAAGGTGTTTCATTGACTCTCTGGTCCAACTAAACTGAGGAATCTCCACTATCTATCTGACAAGTGGCCAATCATTCACTTTCACTCCTTGCTTCAAGACCTCCAGTGAGGATCAACTCACTACCCCCCAAGATAGCCATTGCATTATGAATTTGTTAGGGAGTTCTGTCATATATCAAGCCTCCATCTGCCTCTTTCTAACTTCTACCTTGTTCATCTCCCTGGAGCTGAGCAGAATCTAATCCCTCTTCCATATGACAGCCCTTCAAATACTTGAAAACGGCTACCACGTCTCCTCCCAAGTCTTCCCTTCTTTAAACTAAACATACTCAGTTTCTGCCACCAATTCTCACATGACATGATCTTCCCCATTCCAGTAGCCTTCTAGACTCCTGTCAGAAGGATAACTAGACTTATACAACCAAGAGGGAACGTTTCTGTGCAACAGTATAAATTATTTCATTAATAGATTTGAAAAAAAGTTCATCAGTATTACTGGACTCCATTTTTGTAGGAGTCAATGAGAGCATAAAGAACACAAACTGCCCAATGAGTCATTAACATATGTCAGAGTCCTTCCCAGAGCCATCTGAACCATTAAAAAAAATATTTTCCATTTTGTAGCAGGAAGTTGACAAAGGAGTCTGTTTACCTCCTAATTTTTACCTCCAAATCAAGTCAAACTTTGGATTGTTCCCAGGGTTGACTTTAGAATTAGCATGGATTAGATTAAAGGTAAAATTGGAATCCTGGGCCATGAAAATAAGGAAGCAGGAAATACGTCCTAGTTCCCTTTCCTTTCCTTCCTCTTCCCTTCCCACACCCAATAAGCAGAACCTGCCACATATATATTTCTTGTTTCCCCCATGAGAATGTAAACTCCTTGTGAGTAGAGATTGTTTCATTCTTGACTTAAATTCCTAGTTGGCTCACACAGAAGCTGACACACAGTAGGTGATTAATAAATGCTTATTGATTCATTTGTCTCTGGATTCCCAGAACCTAACTCAACTCCTGGCATGAAGATACTTGATAAGGGATTCTCAGATTAGATTGGGTTGTAGACTCAAACTAGCTGGGGGTGGTTGGGGCAGTGCCCAACGTGTCCATAGAGTGAGCTACTTACTCTTCTTTCCGCATCCATTATGTGTTCTGGCTGTTAAATATTTACCAACATATTGATGTGTGCCTTGGAACAAGGAAAACTGTCTGTAACTCTTCCCATTCCCATCCCAATGTCCACTGCGATGAGGTTCCCTGGCCTGGAGAACTGCATCATGGGAAACTCTCGCTTCTGAGAGTAATATGGGATCAAGGGTTGGGGGATTAGCAGAGAAGGAAGCTCACTGCTGATTACAATAACCACTGCTGCTCACTCCACTTCCCTGAAGTAATGAAATAAGCCCTCATCCTCTCCAAGATATTATTCATCCCCGTCTTTCCTTTTCACTGGGCTGGGTCTGTAGTTGTTCTCAATTTGAGGAGGTGGAAAAATCATTGGATATAGATTCTGGAGGTTTTGAGTTCAAATCCTGAACATGACATTTGCTACCTCTGTTGACAAATCATAATCCAATTTGGATCTCAAATTTTTTCATCTGTAAATTAAAAAACTTGCTGGGTTGCCTCTCAGACCCCATTGAGTTCTGACACTATGGTTGTCGACTTCTTTCTCTTTGAGTCTTTTTGTCTTCTGGTGCAGGGAAGTTTTTTTTTTTTTTTAACTGTTACCTTCTGTCTTAGAATCAATACTTTATATTGGTTCCAAGGCAGAAAAAAAACAAACAAACTGTAAGGGCTAGTTAATTGGAGTTAAGTGACTTGCCCAGGGTCACATAGTCATGAAGTATCTGACGAGGCCAGATTTGAACCTAGGATCTCTATCTCTAGGCTTGGTTCTCAATCTACTGAGCCCCCAAGGTGCTCCCTCTGTGTAGTATACAAGGCACAATTATTCCAGGTGGTTAGTAGGAGGAATGGGTAGTCACTGGCAGATCCAAGACAGAAACTTGTTCCTCTGGCTGACATGAGGTCAGAGAAGGTCCCAGTCTCAAATTTAGACCTGGAAAGTGTGAAATTGGAAATCTTGTGCCTTTGAACTATATTTCCCAGGAGCCCCCTAACTTCCTGTCGTTACATGCTGACATAGACAGAAGATAAATTAGGGGGAGTTCTGTGTCTGGGTCTCTTTCCTTCCTGGGTTGGGACATGGATGGAGCAGGCTGTTTGAGCAGGTATATTAGCCATGGGTACGTGGTTTTATTTTGTTACTTCTAGTGATTATTAATAAATCTTATAAAATATAATATTTGAAATTATTATATTTTAATTTTAATTTTTACAAAGGGTCCTTAGAGATTATTTAGACCCACTGACTCATTTTACAAATAAGAGAACTGATTTACTTGGAATTACACAGAGTGGGTTTTTTTTTTGTTGTTGTTTTGTTTTGTTTTTAATCCTTACCTTCTGTTTTAGAATCAATAGGTCAAGATGGAAGAGCTGTAAGGGGTAGGCAATTGGGGATAAGTGACTTGTCCAGGGTCACATAACTTGAAAATGTCTGAGTTTAGATTTGAACCCAGGACCTCCTGTCTTTAGGCGTGGTGGCTTTATTTACTGTATCACTTAGCTGCCCCTTAGAGTTGAGATTTGAACCCACTGTCCTTTGAGTTCAGCCAGACTATCAGTCATATATAAGCAGAAAGTCCTTCAGAACACTAATAAATGCACTTTTAATGACATTTTTAGGTTCATCAGATGGAGACGTGCTTGGAAAGTGAGAAACTGATCCTAACTCAGGGTGCCAATCACCAATCAATTGAATGAATTCAACAAGTATTTATTGATGAGTACCTGCGATGTGCACAACATTATGCTAGGATTATTAAAGCTCTTTCCTTTGAGAGAATAAAACGGCAGAAGAATTTTCAAAGACCATGAAAAGGCATTAAGGAGATTGCCGCATCCCATTTAACTCAATCCAGATTTCATATAGTAAATGAATCCTGTAAATAACATGCCCTGATTTGTAGGTTGCTGTTTGAAGTCAATAGCTATCCCAATTAGCGGCACTCTTCCATTTTCCAAGGCTTTGTGCTGGCAACTAGCAGAATGCTTTCCAATTCTGCCAGTCTAGAGGAGGCAAGAGTGCTCATTTCAGCTCAGTGTTATGGGCTTCTCTAGATAATATTCTAGTTTTAATTATTATGAATGCATGTGAATTATCTTCCCTCTTCCACCCCACTTATAGTCTAGTTCTTTGTAAAGAAGAGTCAATGAATAAAATGGTTGCTGAATGAATAAATGAACTTCTTTAGGATCACTAAGTCTTTGGAGACTGCTTAAGAATGTGTTGGCAGAGGGGGCAGCTAGATGGCTCAGTGGATTGAGAGCCAGGCTTGGAAGTGGGAGGTCCTGAGTTCAAATGTGACTTCAGACTCTTCCTAGCTGTGTGATCCTAGGCAAGTCATTTAACCCCTATTGCCCAGCATTTATGGCTCTTCTGCCCTAGAACCAATACATAGTATGATTTCTAAATGGAAGGTAAGGGATTAAAAAAAATAAAAAAGACCATTCAGGAAAGGGTAACAATGATATGCCAAAGACCTCACTGTTCTTTTGCTTTGGAACCAATATATATTATTGATTCTAAGGCAGAAGGTAAGGGTTAAAAAAAAGAAGAATGTATTGGCAGATAAGGACAAAAATCACATAGAAATGACTTGGTGCTCCTTTTGTTGTTCAGTCATTTTTCAGTTGCATCCAACTCTTTGTCACCCCTTTGGGGATTTTCTTGGCAGAGACACTGGAACGGGTTGCCATTCCCATCTTTAATTCATTTTACAGATGAGGAAACTGAAGCAAACAGGCTTAAGTGACTTGCCCAGGGTCACACAACTAGGAAATGTATGAGGCAGGATTTGAATTCAAGATGAGTTTTCTTGACTTTAGGACCCATGCGCTAAGGTATCACCTAACTGCCCCTAGGATTAGATATAAATTCTCTGTTTAGCTATTAAAATCTTATATAATCTGACCCTCCCAACCTGTCTTTCTAGACTTGTTGGACATTATTCTCCCTTCCATACTCTGAAATTCAGCCAAAATGACTTTTCATGAGTGTTCCTCATGAGTCACACTCTATCTCCTGCCCCTGGACTTTTCCATTGGCTCTCCTTCCTGCCTAGAAGCCATCTCCCCCTCCCCCCCACCCATAGCATTTCTTCTCTTTCAGAAGCAACTCAGTCTGCTATCTTCTATAGGAAACCTTCCTGATGCCCCCAAAGGTCACTGTCCTCCCTCCCAAATTCCTTTATATTTAACTACTATATATATCCTTTATATGTGTGCTTTCTCTTTATATGCTCTTGTCACTCCCATTAGGACAAAAGCTCCTTCCAAGTGGGAAGGGGCTCATTCTTTGTCCTTGTATCCCTAGCATAATTCCTGGGGCACTTAACAAATATAGATAGATAGATAGATGAATGGATGGATAGATAGATAGATATGTAGATAGACAGACAGACATACAGATAGGTAGATAGATAGATAGATAGATAGATAGATAGATAGATAGATGGATGGATGGATGGATGGGTAGATAATTAGATAGATAGATAGATAGATAGATAGATAGATAGATAGATAGATAGATAGATAGATGGATGGATGGATACATGGAGGGATAGATAGATGGGTAGATAGATATATAGATAGACAGACATACAGATAGACAGATAGATAGGTAGATAGATAGATGGATAGATAATTAGATAGATAGATAGATAGATAGATAGATAGATAGATAGATGGATAGACAGACAGACAGATGGATAGATAGATAAATAGATAGATCAAAAATCTAAGTGCAATTGAAACCGTTAATAAATAGCCATTTACTGGATGGGAAAAGAGATGGAAAGAGGAGAGAATTTGGAACTGAAAATAAAAATAAAAAATTTAAAATATCCATTCAAGCTCAAAGATACACTAAGACTTTTGGAACATTTTCCCTGTGTTTAAAAAAAAAAAAGTGCATGTAGACCCTAGATGCCAGAAGCTGACTCTAAAATTACTTCCTTCTAGAAGTCTATAATCTGGACTACATGAAAATACAAGCATGGATGGGCCAATCTTCATTACTGGAGAGAAAGCTCTTCTTGATGAAACCATGGATTATTTGAGTACTTGAATTGAATATAAATATCTAGGAGACAATATGTGTTATAGGGCTGGTCTCAAGTCAGGAAGATATGGGTTCGAATTCTGCCTCTGGTACCTCCTGGCTCTTTAATCTTAGGCAAGGCAACTTAATCTTTATTGGTCCGACCAACTGTTTAAGACTTTAAATTGTAGAGCAAGTGTCCATCTCCAGGGGTAATACTCATAAGCATTTATTAATTGCCTACTCTGTACCATGCACTGTGCTTAAGGCTGGGAATACCAAGAAAAAAAATAGCTCCTGTTCTCAAGGAGCTCCCAGTCTAATCGAGGAGACAATATATTTTGTACAAACTCTAGGCAGGATAAATTGGAGATAATTAGCAGGGGGGATGCTTTGGCATTGAAGGATCTGGACATTCTTTTTCAGGAATTCCCTAACCCTTCTGTCCCCCTCCCTCCACTGCCAAGAAATAAAACAAAACCTAGACCTAGTCCCTAATCTCCTAGACCTTTCTTTCTTATTTAATACAATTCTAGGAGGGATTTGTTCATGTGTGTTTAATTCCCAGCCTCAGTTTCCTCATTTGTAAAATGAAGGGGCTGGACAGATGACCTCTAAAGTTCTAATCTAGCTCCTATTAAGTACCTTTCTGTTTAAAGTCTGTGCCAGAGCTTAGGGAAACAGATAAAATCTAAAACAGTCAGAGCTGGAAGCATCAAGGATGGCCATCTCCTCCAAGTGCCTCATTTTATAGGCTTTGGACACTGAGGTCCAGAGAACTGAGTAAGCTGGGAGAGGCAGCTAGGTGGTCCAATAATTAGAGCTTTGGACTTGGAGTCAGGACTTGGAGTTGGACTGAGTTAAAATTTCACCTCAAAAGTTATGTGATATGAGCAAGTCATTTAACCTCAGTCTGCCTTATCTGTAAAATGGAGCTCCTAGGGTTGTTGTGAAAATAAATGAGAAAATATTTGTAAAAGCATTTTGCAAGCCTTAAAGTGCTACATAAATGCTAGTTCTTTTTTTTTTTTAAGTCATACCTTCCATCTTAAAATCTATAATGTGTATTGGTTCCAAGGCAAAAGAGTGGTAAAGGCTAGGCAATGGGAGTTAAGTGACTTGCCCAGGGTCACACAGCTGGGAAATGTCTGAGGCCAGATTAAAAAACAAACAAACTTATCTTTGGTCTTAGAATCTATACTAAGTATAGGTTCCAAGACATAAGAGAGGTAAAGGCTAGGCAATGGGGGTCAAGTGACTTGCCCAGGGTCACACAGCTGGGAAATGTCTGAGGTCAGATTTGAACCTGGGACCTCCTGTCTTTAGGCCTGGCTCTCCGTCCACTGGACCACCTAGCTGCCCCCTAGTTAATATTATTATTCTAGCCAGGTAGCTTAACTTCAGTTGTTTTTTCAATTGTGACCCACTTCTCATGACCCCAGTTCGGTTTTTTTTGGCAAAGATACTGAAGCAGTTTGCCATTTCCGTGTCCAACTCATTTTACAGATGGAGAAACTGAGGCAAACAAGATTATTAAGTGACTTTCTTACCGTCGTACCACTAATAAGTATGTCAGCCTGGATTTGATCTCAGAGCTTCCTGACTCCAGACCCAACACTACCCACTGAGCCACCTCGGTGCCCTTTATTATTATTCATTATTGCCCAGGACTGCGGTAAGAATAAATGAGATATCTGTAAAAGTGCTTGGCAAACCTTACCCTGCCATATAAATTGCCCAAAGTCACACAGATAGTAAGCGGCAGAAGAAAAATGAAAATCCGGGGATTCGGACCCCAGACCCAATTCTCTTGCCATCTTTCTACCCCTCATCCGTGGTGGCCTCTGCCCTGGGCGGTGAGGGGTGGGGTGGGGGAGCGGGGGCGGGGCTTAGTTCTGGGAGGACTAACCCCATTCCCAAGTGAGTCAATACAAAACAGAAAAGCATCTCCGGACCAATAAACCACTTTCTTTGGAAAACAACAAGGAGCACTTCCCGTTCACCAGTTTACATTCATCCAAGTGTTTTCATTTTTTCCAAAATGCATCCAGGGATTCTCAAGTGCACGAATCACTTCAATGTTGATCAAACTCCGGAGAATTCTACACTCGCGCTCTCATTGTTAATTATTATCATTATTTCGCCGCTCCATAACAATAGCGACTAACAGGCTTTAGAAAAACAAACGGGCTGTAATTTCGCCTCCGTGAATTGGTAATGGATCTAACTCTGTGCAAGGCGAGACTCGGGCGTTGGAGAGGGAGAATGAGCCGAGGAACATTAGCGTCAATAGGCTGTTATGTTCTTATTTACTCCACAATTATTTCGGGGGGTTTTCTCCTCAAGTATGTCTCTAATGCCTCATCCTGAGATTTGGCTTGGAAGATGGGAAGAAGGATCTTCGTTATAATAGGAGACCTTGATGAGGGCTCGGGAGGAAAGCTTCCCTTTGTGGCATCTGTTCTAGACAGACTCACAGCGCCATCTGCTGGATGAGCATGGACGATGGAGCCATCCCATGAAAGAAACCCGCCATCTTGGTAGGGAAGAGTGGGGAGCCCAAGGAGTGTGTTTTTGTGAGGGTTCTAGTGAATTCTGTAGGTTTTGAAGGAGATGCTATCGTTGGGCAAGCGAGCTCTTTGGGTGACGTGCAGAGGACTAGGATTTTCGCCCAGAAGATTCTCAGCTCTCTTATTTCCAAAGCTGAGCATTTTTAAAAAAGAAATTAGAGCTTTTCTTATTAGGCAGCATTGACATCAATCTAATGGATTCTTTTTGTTTGGGGGAGGGGTTGTCAAAGACCCACGAGTTATAAGAGAACCTAGGTCTTCCTGATTTGAGGGTGGCACCATGATATTCTGCCTCTCTTAGATATAAAGATAACAGGGTCTTTATGTGAATTTTTGTTGTTGCCCCCCCCCCCCCCCCAGCAGGACTTCTTTTCTGGGCATATTTTTTCCCTCCTCTTTGGTCCTGTAGGTGGACGTAGGACACTCTTAGGAAAAGAACCAGTAATATTGAAATAAAGGAGATGAATTTTGAGCCCAAGTCTGCTGACATTTTTTTTAAACCGTTACCTTCTGTCTTGAAGTCAATACCATGTATTGGTTCCAAGGCAGAAGAGTGGTAAGGGCTAGGCAATGGGGGTTAAGTGACTTGCCCAGGGTCACATAGCTGGGAAGTGTCTGAGGCCATATTTGAACCCAGGACCTCCCATCTCTAGGCCTGGCTCTCCATCCACTACCCAGCTGCCCCCTCTGCGGACTCTTAATCCAGGATTTTCTCCATTGTGGTATAGTTTCTCACGCTGACAGTTGAAAAACTGTCACTTCTGGAAGACGGTCAGAGAGGCTAATTGTCACATGTTTCCATATTCCACTGGCATGGTACATATACCATATTAGAGGTTTGAAGGGATTCGAGTCAGGATCTAGTTGATCTAGTTGGAGAGCGTGTAAGTCTCAGAGGTTGTGAACTTAAAGAAGGAGAAAGAAGGCAGTGTCAGAAATCTTCTGTAAGCAGACACCTAGGGAGCAGGTGGGCAGAATGCCAGATCTGGAGTCAGGAGGACCTGGGTGCAAACATGACCTCAGTGACTTCCTCTCTGTGTGAGCCTGGCTACGTTATTAAGCTCTGATTGCCTGCCTTTGCTGTTCTTCCGACTTAGAACTGATACTTAGATAGAAGATAATGGTTTTGGGGGGGAAAAACTTTCTGTAAGACCATCTGAGAACAAATATCTACAGATCCTGGCTCAGATTCCCAAAACCTTAAACCATGAATGAAAGTGATACAAGATATTGGTGGAACATGGAAACATTTGACAATTAGATAAACTCTTAATATCTTTCCCAAATGATAGCTCTTCCTTTGGTAGGGTGAGGATACCATTATAGAGTGGGGAAAACATTGGATTTCAAGTCCTAAGACCTGGAATTTCATTTTATTTCTTTTGTCTTCATAAGATTTAGGTTCCATATAATTCCCAACATCAATCTGACTTCCATCCATGAGTTTAAGTTCTGCCCTTACAATGATCTGAAGGACTCTCTTTCTATCTGATAGACCTAAATAGATGAACACGGTTCATGGCTCTCGTTCCCACCCGTACACTCCTCTGGTCTCCTCTTCTCCATGCCAAATAAAACCAATTCTCTTTTCACACTCCACTTAACAACAGTGTTGAGGCACTTGCCATAGTTTCCTTCCTGATGCTCTTCCATTGCTTTGGAGTGTGAAGCCCCAAACCAAACACAACACTCCAGATCATGGTACAGACAGCCATAAGTCTCCAGTGAGACCAGACCCATCATCTGGAGACTGACTTCTCACCATGTGGCCCAAGATGGCATTTGCTGTTCAATGAGGTCTTGCTCTTAGTTCACTGAACTTGCACTTGGCTAACACCTCTGAGTGTCCCGGTAAAGAGTGGGCTAAGTACACAGGTTGTGTAAATCTTAAAAACTACTCAGACTGTACTTTAGATTTAGATTTAGCTATTTCCTTATTGTAACAATGGAGATACTTGGTCTAACAAGAATCAGGAATGTCTTGGGAACTTTACATTACTCCACCCTAATTAGACATACTTTAGGGGAAGATAAAGTTGTAAACTCCTGATTGAACAATGAAGGTACTTAACTCATACCTTATAGTGAAGCTAGAACCTTAAACTAAGTCTATTTTTAGATCTAATACAAAAAGGTGTTAAGTACCTGTAAAAGGTTAAATTAATCACAAACAGGTCAAGTAACTCACAAAAGGCAAGCTTAACAAACAAGTGTGAAGTACTCAAAAGATAGAATTTAACCAGAGAAGGTGAGAACTAAAGAGTCGTGAGAACTAAGAATGGGCAGTCCTGGAAAAAAGTTTCTACTGTGATTGGTAGATGTGAAAATTTAGGGGAGGTGACATAAGAGAAAATTCTCTTTAAAAGGAGGCTAAAAATTCAGTTCGGGGTGGAATTGGGTTCGGAACTCAGTTCAGGAGATTGAGTTCAGTGGAGGACTGGAACCCAGCTTGGAGATGGTCTCGTGGTGAGTGATAATAAGACTGACTCCCTTTCCTTTAGACTCAGGGAGGCCACTTTGGCCAAGGCCTTTAATTACTTCCTGGCTCAGCCTGAGCCAGAGCAGTTTAAATTAATTCTCTCTCTCTCTCTCTCTCTCTCTCTCTCTCTCTCTCTCTCTCTCTCTCTCTCTCTCTCTCTTCTTAATTCCTTCTCTCTCTATTAATTAAAATCTCCATAATTCCCAGCTGACTTGGGTATTTTATTATTTGGGAATCATCCCTGGCAACCAAATTAAATAGATTTAAGTCAAAACACTAAAATTATCCTTACAGTTGGCATCCTAAATTGGTTTTTTGATCAGTTGTTGTATGACCAATTCTGCCTCCACACTATTTTTTTTGTCTACTTTTCTCCACTCACAAATGGTCTACTCAACCCTCATCACCAATCATGTGGACGATTACAATAGCTTCCCAGCAGAAGAGAAGCTCTTGGAGGGCAAGGATTGTCTTGTTTTTGTCTGAATCCTGGACAATGCCAGAACTAATAAAAGCTTGTTGGATTGAAGGGGATTGAGTTAACTTGGGGCCATTAAAAACAATGACATCTTTCCTTAAAGCAATCTACTTGGAATGCCTTCTCTTGTTCAATTATTCTCCCAGTTTATTGTCCATTGGCAGGGTCTGTCCAACCTATGTGAACTCAAAGGAGTACTCAGACTCTTTCAGGGAGAAATGCGTTTGCTGCAGAGGAGGCATGAAGCCATCAACATCTGTGCTTATTATAGTTCCCTTCTAGGCCTAATGATCAATGACACCATGACTCTAATCATGCATTGCTTTATTTAGAGTTCAGCGAGTAATTTCCGTGACACTTCTATGCGCCTCAGTTTCAGCCGGGTGACAGCTGGGCCTGCTAAAGTTGAGTTTACTTCCTAACAGCCCATTGGTTTGAGAGGAAGGCAGTGAACCAATGGGTCATGTCTGCCATAGTTATTTGTGACTTGCTGCCTGAGTATCTCATGGTCACAGGGAAAGTTTTGACACTATTTCTAGAAACTAGACCTGAAGGAATCCAGCTGCATCTGAGATTATACAGATGGGGCATGATTTTAATAAATCTTGGATAGGTACGTAAAGGTTTCTTCTTCTTCTTTAAGCCCTCATACATGACATCCTATCTTCCAGCTTCCATATCTTTGCAAGGTGGTTCTCTAGGTCTGATGTGCTCCTTTTTCTTACTTCTACCTCCTCCAATCCCCAACTTGCTCCTTTCCTCCTTCTGTGTGGTGGTAGATGGTGTGGGAGGGGGAATCATTAATTTATTTTTTAACTTATTTTTTATTCTGAACTTAAACACCAAAAAAAAAACCAACCCATTTCTATATGCACAGCAGAACACAAAAAGAAAATTATAGTATATAAAATGACTAATTGCCATCTCATCATTTACTTTTTTTCTTTTCTTTTTTCAAACTCTTGCCTTCTGTCTTAAAATAGCTCAAAGGCTATTTAGATAACTGGGATTAAATGACTTTCCCAGGTTCACAGAACAAGGAAGAGACTGTGGCTATATTTGAACCCAGGTCCTCCCATCTCTAGGCCCAGCTCTCTACACAGTGAGCCACCTCATTGTCCCACCATTTACTTTCATACAAAGTATCTAATAATACCATATGATTTTCAAAACTATCTTTCTTGTTTGTGCTTGTTTCCTTTTGTATCTTTTTTTAAAGTTTCATTAAACTTTTCTTTTTCAAATTTAAAAAATCCTCCAATTAAAAACTTGAGAAATGAAAAGCTGGCCTTGAAATAAATAAGCACAGTTAAATAAAATTAATCCACACTGTATCCATGTCCAGAAGTGAGTCCTTCACCTTTCTATTAGGTCTCATTCTAGGTCCTCTCAAGATGACCTCTCAAGATGCATTGGCCAAAGTTTTTAAGTCTTTCAAAGTTGTTTTTCTTTACAATGGTATTGTTTTTGTTTTAGTTCTCTTTTAAAATTTCTCACAGAAAAATAATAGTTCAAAACACTCCTATGCCATGGTATGACCAGCTGTTCCACAAATTCTAGTTCTTCCAGCATTGTACAGAATAACAACAATATTGTATGATGAATCACTGCGGATGACTTAGCTATTCTCAGCAGTACAGTGGTCTGAGACAATCCCAAAGCCTCATGATGAAAAATACTATCTACATCCAGAAAAAGAATTGATCAAGACTGAATGTAGATCAAAACATACCATATTTAACTTTAATTTGTTGTTGAGATCTCTTTCATAAAATGACAAATATAGAAAAGCATTTTGCATGATGGCACATCAGATTGCTTACAGTCTCAGGTAGGAAGGAGGGAAAGGAAAGAATTTGAAATTCAAAATAAAAAAACCAATAAATGTTAAAAATTGTTTTTACATATTATTGGGGGGGGAAATAAAATATTATTAAAAAATTCTAGTTCTTCCTTTCTCTTTTCCACCTCTCCCCTCCCCTTCCCAAAACAAAGAATAATTGATTTATTGTGTTCCCTCTCCTCTGTTATCTTCCTTTTAACCCCAAACCTGCCCATCACAAGTTGGTTTCCTTGTTGAGTTTGATTTATTTCTACACCAAACTCTGTATGTGTCTGACTGTGTGATTAACCCTCCTTTACCTGTTTCAGAAAGAGTGAGATTCCTCTGATGCCTACTCCATTCATCACTTCCTCCACTCTGTTTATTCTTCTTCCTGTTGTACCTAATTATAAGAACTAGAAAGTTCTATTCCCTTTTTCCTGCTTTCTACACTAGTGCATTCCTTTTACCCTCCTTTCTCTTTACCCGCTTCAAAAGAACTAATCTGTCCCTAGATTCTCTAGTTTTTTTTTCTTTAATTCTCTTAATATTTTTTGACCCGTTAAAGCTCTGGGTAGGATAAGATAAAAATGGCCCCAAATTCCCCACTTGCAAAAACAGACCAGAATCAGAAAGCATGAGTGAAGAAACAGCAGTCTTTATTCCTTTCATGAAAGGTGGCAGATGCCCTAATGGCAAAGGCAAATGCCTGGATGTAAGAACCATCTTTTAATAATTTTCCTAATGCGAGACTTTCCCCTTCCTCCTCTGCCTAGCCTCCTTGTCTGAGGGCCAAGACTTACACACTACTCACGTAAACGAGGTTCAAAGTACAGTGAAGAAAAATACCATAATATACAAGAAGTTACATCTTCCACCACTCTCACAAGATAAAAAAAGTAAAAACTGCCAATTGTGCCCTTGAAGCAGAAGCCTCTTCTTCTGAATTTCTTCTGAATTTCCTTTCAGTCTGTTATTGGCAATTTTCCATAGCAAGTATCTGGTTCAAATAGATGCAAAGAGCAACAAGAAGTATGGGAAATGCAAATTCTTTGAGACAGAGGTAGAATTGGATACCTTTTATGTTAATAAGATTAGAATCATATAGTTTGAATGAGCTCTTATTACATGACCTAACCACTGGCAACGCAAAATTTTAGTGACTATACTAAATTATATTAAGATTATTTTTCGGTGATTTTAGGGAAAGATGTTACCAATGACCTGGACTGAAAAAAGCAGATCTGTCAGAAATTGCTCTGAGAACCAGAATGATCCAAGGAGGCTTAAGACGACAGTAGTAGAAAATATCTTCAGAAATTAAGCAGCTGCATCATGAGGCTCTGAGTCCTTGGGTATGGACTGAACAGTTGGCGTTGGGTCATCTATCCCTTTCATGCCTTTGCCATGTGCCAGAAGAGGAATGCTCTCTTGACGGCTCCTTGTCAGTGCATCTACCAATTATTTTTAACATCATGTTAAGAAAAACTCAAGTATCAGAGTTAGACCTTCCATGAAATGTATAGTATCTTCAGGTCCTTATGTATCCTGGTGAGTCAGTCCTGAAATGTATAGATATCATTGGGCAGACTGTGCTTCCCAAGGAATGAGAGGGGGGAATGAGAGAGGAAAATTAATTTTGAATTATATTATTAGTAATAATATTTCTATGTGAAATCCTTTTCCTTTTATCCTCCCAACGTCAGGTTAATTGCTTCAAAGTTAAGGCTACTTCTACTCTCTCTCCATATTCTAGTCACGCTTTTCCCTTTGCCTCTTCCATATCTTCTTTTATGTCATTTCTTCTATTCCTCTAATACTCTCTTTTCTAATTTGTAATCATGTTTTTATTGATGCCTTTAGTTTTTTAAATAATTTCCAAATCTATCCCTTCCCATTCCCCTAGGCCCAGAGCCATCCATCCCTTATAACAAAGCTTTAAAGAGGAAGAAAAAAAAACAATTCAGCAAAATCAACCAGTACATGTGTGTCTGTCAGTGTATATAATATTTCATACCCAGAGTCTCCCACTTTTTCAAAAAAGAGAAGGTACATTTTCTTAATTTTCTTCTAGAGTCAAGCTTGGTCATTATAATTATATAGCATTCAGAATTTTTGTTGTTATTCTTTTTATATATATTTTCAGTCATTATTGTAATTAGTTCTTGTGCTTCTTCTTGCTTCACTTTGCATTGGTTTGTGTCTTCCCATGCTCATTTCTTCAGATTTGTCATTTCTTATTCTGTATAACAGTTTACAAGTCATGTGCCAGAATTTATTTAGCTCTTCTCCAAAGGGTGAACATTATTTCCAGTACCTTATTACCATGTAAAGTGCTGTCCTCAATATTTGGGTGGATACATCTTTGTCTTCAACTTTCCTCAGGAAAATCCCTAGCAGTGAGATGTTTGTCAATTTAGTTTTTAAAAAATCTAAATTATTTTCTATAATGGTTAGGCAAATTTACAGTTCCATCGACATTGTATTAACACCCTCAGATTTTCAGCATTCTCTCTAGCATTACTTCTTTTTCATCATTTTTTTTGCCAATTTTCTGCACTTCAAGGGGAAATATCAGTGTTGTTTTGATTTGCATTTCTCTTATTATTAGACATTTGGAGCAATTTAAAGGGATAAGAATTTGAAGGTTTTTTTTTAAGAACCATTAGTTTATATACATTAAACCCTTATATTCCCCCCCCCCCCCAAACATTGATTTCTCTTCTTGTCCTAGTTGTCTTGGTTTCGTTAATTCAAAAGTTTTCAATTACTGTTATAAAACAATCTGTTTTATCTTTTGAGATTGCCTTTATCTGTGGTTTGCTTATATACACTATATAAATGTATAAAACACAAGTATGTATACACATAAAAATGTTGTTATTGTCATTCAGCCATGTCCAATTCTTCATGACTCCATTTTTGGGTTTTCTCTTCTTTTTCTTTTAAACCCTTACCTTCTGCCTTAGAATCACTAATGCATATTGGCTCTAAGGCAGAAAAGTGGTAAAGGTTAGGCAGTGGGGATTAAGTGACTTACCCAGGGTCACACAGCTAGGAAGTGTCTGAGTTGGCTTCTCCATCTTGATGAAGAATATGATAAAACGATGTATGTATGTACCCTGGAAATAAATGCCTTGAAAATGTTCCTAGAACAAGAACGGTTTAGTCCAGCCCCTAAAGTCTCTGAGTCCTTATGGATAACTCCAAAGCTCTCTTCTTCCATGTGTCCTGGTCTATACATTAAGCTGTTGAGTAATATTTCCTATTGCTAGGCAGAAGTCTCTTCCTTGTGGTCCAATTCCATAGACCTTCTCCCTTCTTTCTTAGAATATTATAAATCCTGTCACCTTCTCCTTCTTCCTGGGCTGAGTTTTATCCTGAATCCCTGGACTCCTGTTGTTTTCTCTCTCTCAAAGGAAATAAGCAAAGTTGCTGAGCATGCTATGGCTCTCTGGTCTTTCAGGGGAACCGAATACCTGGTTTTTAAGTACTTAATACTTATTTCCTGATGCCTAATATACACATAAACACCTATATCAATACAATATGCAATATATAAATGAATCAATGCATGCACAATAAATCAATAAAGATTTTAGCAAAAAAATTTAAATATGAAAAACAAACAAAAAATTGAATAAATGCTTACTACATGCCAGGGGTAACATGTAATCATATAAATATATACAACAAGCACATACAACAGGCACCTTTGAGGAGAAAGCAGTAGTTGGGTTGGGGGGGGGGGAAGGGAAGAGGCAGGCAAAGGGTACCTGCAGCATGTGGAGCTGGAGCTGAGTCTTAAAAGAAGCCGCATTAATACAACAGCATTTTAGGCACGGGGCACGGGCTGGGCAAAGGTATAGAGATAGAAAATGAGTTTCTGGTAGGCTAGTGTGCAGGACCCTGGTCTGTGGGGAGGCGGGTGATTAGCCTAGAAAATCGGGGAGGAAAGCCGGACGTCCCATGATGAGCAGTCAGGGGGACAGTCAGCCCCAAATGGGCTGTGGCCAGTTCAAGGGGGAGGGAAGCCCAGGAGATCCCGAAAGGTTTAAGAGGGGGCAGTTTCGGCTGAAGGAGGAGGTTGGCTGCCGGAGGAGAAGGTTAGAAAGACAGGAAGGGGGTTGGCAGCGACAAAGAGACCCAAGCTAGTCTAGGATTCCAGGAGCTCAAAGGGTGAGACAGCACCCAGGGCAATTGACATATAGTTTCTAAAAATAGGCTCAGGCCGTTTAATAGGGCCAGCCATTGGTGCACCACGCTTTACGTGCTGCCTTGATGAACCAATCAGAGAGTCCATCCCTGACCCTCCTTGCCTTGTTCTTTGGTGTTTTGGATCCTTTAGGGTCAGGAGGCAGGGACGCCTGTATGTGGAGAGGCGGAGCCGGGAAGCATATTAGCCAATCAGGATCGACGATGCGGCCGAAGGACCAGACTCAAACGTGCCGGAAGTCCTTCCTCTGGGTCGGGGCCCTTCCTGTTTGGTAACCAAGGACGCTGAGAGGTTGCTAGGGTTGCTGTGGGGAGCCCGACGCGAGCTTGGGGAGTCTGATCGGCTATTTCCAGGCCTTGTCGCCGCCGCCGCCGCCTCCACAGCCGCCACAGCCGCCACCATGAGCCAGGATTTCTTGTCCGAGCTGCACTGGGAGGATGGCTTCGCCATCCCGGTGGCCAATGACCACAACAAGGCGCTCGAAAGTAAGGTGAGCCAGGACTAGGGGCCAGGGGCGCAGGGCAGGCAGAGGCCGGCCTGGGCCAAGGGCTTGGGTTCAGAGTTAGGAGGCTAGACATAAGAGTCCTGGGGCCAAGGGCCTAGGTTGAGATCCTGGGATAGGGGAAAGGGACTGGAGCTGAGTGGGGGTGGGGGTGGGGTCAAGGGGCCTGGGGCTAGGGTCTGAGATTTGGGACCCTTGGTGTCCGGGGTCAGGGTCTGGGGTCTGAAGGTCGTGGAGCTGGAGGGTCGAAGTGCTGAGGTTGAGGGTCTGGGGTTAAGGTCTGAGATGTGAGATCTGGAATGGTGGTCAGGGGGCCAGAATCATGGTCAGAGACCATGGGGCCAGGGTCACAGGTCCAGGGACAGGGTTGGGGATCCTGGGGCTGAAGGGTCTGGGGCTCGAGGTCGGGATTCTGGGGACAGGAGGTTCTGCTTCCTGGGTTTTGGGATACGGGGTGTGATAATTAAAATGTTTTGGGAGCAAGGGAAATATATAACAATTATGACCGCTGAAATATGTTTTCTACTGTGCCTTGGGTTTATATAAATATAAGATGGTCGCCAGGGAATATATTCCCAATTTATGAATATGCCCAAGCCAACTGGGTTTTATAGAGAAATTTAATTTATAATACACTGATTAATCAATAGAAAAAGAGAGAAAGTAAGAAAGAAATAAGAATGAATAAATCAGTCAGTTGGTTTTATCACTCACCCAAGATCTCTCTAGGTAAGGCTTCTCATGCCAACTTCAGGCTCCTCCTTCAGAGCCAGCCTTCTCTCCTGGTCCTCCCACAGAACAACCTCCTCAGTCCTCCTTCAGAGCCACCTCGCTCAGAGCAAAAACCTCCCAGAGCAAAAAACTCTCTCCCTCTCTCTTCAGACCCAGCTATCTTTAAGGAAACCATCTAAGTTCCCTCCCCTCAGTTCTCACATCTACCAATCACTGTCCATGTCTTCCCTGTGCCAATGGTGGCTCTAGCTTAACCCAGGACCGCCCAGAGGTCTGCCCCTTTGCACATGTCTGTTGAAGGTCATATTCTCAAATAATTAAATCTTGATCCTTGCTGCAGCCCTTCCTAAATCCTGTTACTCTAAGTAGGGTGGAGATTGTATTTTCCAAGACCTGGTTCTGTCATTCCAAGTATCTCTATTGTATCAATTCTAAAACCAATCATGACTCAAAGAACTTTCTGTTCTATGCTTAAGCATAGGTCAAAGCCCTTTCCATTGTTTAGCAAAAGGTTTTTGTCCTAAAGTAGTCTTAAGTAGGGAGGAGAAGGATCCTCCCATGCCAAGGGTTTTCACATTCCAATAGAGTTCTTACTATCAGTAGGAAATTTTTCAAGTATGAAATTTCCCAATGGTGAAATTTCCAACATTCATAAGTCTAAGAAATTTTAAGGTTTACAGGGGTCAATGTTGGAGATACTGGTTTGAAGGGTCAGGTTCCTGGGGTGGGGCACTGAGGTAGGTCAGAGAGGAGGGAGGAAATTGAGGGTCAGGATAGCTAGCATGGGGTGGCAGATGAGCTCATATTTCCTGGCCTTCAGGCCTGTGCCATGCCTTTCACTCCAAGTTCTCCCATTTCCTTTGTCCACATTATTTTGGTGTTTTAAATATTGAATCAGCAGCATACAGATGGTTTTGGGTTTAGGAAGTTTGGGGTTCAAATCCTGACTAAGACATTCCTAGCTATGTACCCCTGGTCAGGTCTATTAACCTCTTTGTCTCAGTTTCCTCATCTATAAAGTGGGGATAATAGTAACATCTATCTGTAAGAGTTGTTGTGAGGATCAAGTCAATTGAGGTAATCTATGAAAGTGCTATGCAAATTACTTTGTAGCAATTTATATTGTTTATTTAGTGCAGCTAGGTGCCATAGTGAATGGAGTGCTGGGCTTGGAATTGGGGATACTGAAGTTCAAATCAACCTCAGACACTTATTAGCTGTGTGACCCTGGGTAAATCACTTATGTCTCAGTTTTCTCATCTATAAAGTGAGGTAGAAAAGAAAATGGCAAACCACTGAGTATCCCTGCCAAGAAAACTCCAAAAGGTAGCACAAAGAATCAGACAAGACTGAAAACAACTAAACAAAATGAATTAAACTCTGAGGATGACAAAATATTCTCTGGAAAAGTTTACATTCTCTTCCATGACCACATATATTTGTATGTGCTTAGGATATGGGCTGGACTTGGCATTTTATTGATAGAGAACTAAGTGAGGAAATTCCCTTTATTTACCAAGACAAGCTGGTAATTTTTCTTTCACTAACTTGGAGTCCTAGAGAGTTTTCTTTTAGTGCTCCTCCAGGATTGAGTGGAAATTTGGTGAGGTGTTGAACCATCTTCTAAGGACTTTTTTAAAAGTACATTTGTACCTAGAATGGTAAAAACAAATCAAACGATGCAAACTCTTTCCCTCCTCAAATACTTTCCTCATCACTTGTTATTCCTGATTATAAAACTACCCAGAATAGGTTCAGAGCCAAGTTTTTGGCATGCTATGGGCAATGGGGGTGGGGGTGGTGGAGAGGCTTGGTTGTCCTCTTCTGCTTTATTTCACCTGCCACCAAAGAATAATCTTAGTTTTGAAGTCCAAGAAAGGGGAAACTTAGACTAATGGCCTATTGTCATGAAAATTGACTGGGTTTGCTCTGTGGCTGGAGGCACCCTTAGATTTCCCCTGATCATTTAAAGTCCTGGTGTAGTTTCTTTTGGAATCATTTTGTTTTGAGAGTACAGTTTTTCAGTGAGAAAAATACATTTTAGCAATAGACCTTCTGACTCCTGTGAATATATTAAAATTGATTTCCATCCTACTTTCTGCTATGTTGATTTCCTCCCTCATTTTCATAAAGTGACAAAATTGTGTTTCATAATTTAAAAAATAGAAAGGATTTTCGAAGTCCAAGTGCATGTACAGAAAAGAACTTTTGATTTTTCCTAAGATTTGAATCCTTGGGTGCTAATATGAAGCAAATAGGGTTCCTGCTGATTATGGCCTTTGTTTATAGTTGCTGATGATGCACGATGAGAGAACAACCCTCCAAGACCAGATCTCTGACTATGAGGAGAGAATTAATGCTATGAAATGTCATTTAAAAAACGTCAATCAGGAGTTTTCGTTCACCCAGGTAAGAACATGGAGCTGGCAGAGCAGTGACCAAACCTTACAGTGCTGAATAATCCTTAACCTAATGGTAAAGAAGACAGCTAGTAACATCCTACTGGCTCTGAAGGCCCCTGGATTTTACTAGAGGCAAGACAGGTCAATGTGGCAGACCTGTGGACCTTCTGCTTTAGCAGAGGTGGGGGCATCTTTACCACTTGGAAGGAATCAAGCCCATTGGTTAGAAAGGTGTACTAGATGACCCCCATTTTCATCTCTGGGCTTCAATGACTAACTGCCTACACTGATAGATGGGTTTGAATCATGAGTTTGGAGCTGGTAAGGACCTTCGAGGTCATCTAGTCCAAATTTCTCATTTTATAGATGAGAAATGGAAGCCCACATTGAGGCAGGGATTTGCACAAGGTTCTGCAGATAGTAGCGGAAGATCTGAACCCAGACACTGTCCTGTGCTACCAAATAAGAGGTAGTATGCTCTGGTGCCTCCAGTTCTCCCTCTTTCCTTACCCTTGTTATTACAACATTCTCAGTAGGAGATGAGCCTACCTAGAGGGAAAGCAACAATATGACATAGTACCTAGCAGTGATAGCTTTGGTTTTAGGAAGTTCTAGGTTCAAATCCTGTCTTAGACACTTCCTGGCTATGGTGACCCTGGTTAAGTCATATAACCCCTTTGTTATTTGTTTTTATATGACCTTTATTTCCAAATAGAGGGTGTCTCCTTCCATTCTGGGAGAAGCAAAGCCAAGACCTCCTGGAACAGTCCAGGGTTTTCAGGGTAAGCATGATGATAGGGGAGGTCCCAAGGAAAGAATGTTCCTTAGCCCAGCTCCTGGTTGTACCAGGGTCAGGATGAAAGGTGAGAGAACACAAGGATTTGTTCTAGTGTCAGGTTTTAGGAGAATTATCAGGAAAACTGAGAATCTTTACCCAACCAATATCATAAAAATTGTGTTTAGTGCCCAAGGCCTTTGGGGGCTGCTCAGAAAGCCCAGAGAGGTCTGAGCTATTGCTACAGATGGAACAACATTTAAAACACTAGGTGTGAAGACAGTATAACTGACCTGGAAGTTACTGGTTAGAGTCTGTGAGTTATTAACTCAGAATTCAGGAAGACCCCGCCTTTAGCCTTATCCTCTTCTCCACATGATTGCATCTGGTCAGACTTCTTTTTTATTTCGTTTTGAGGAAAATCTTCCAGTATTGAGTTATAGGAAATACTGAGCTGGGAAACTCAATTTAAATCAATCAGATATGGCTCATGAATTTCAAAGTCTGATTTTTATGGTAAATTCTTTTTGCTTGCTCTTGACCAATGTTTTTGGTCTGGATCTGTGATTTCATTAATTTGGGGAGTTTCTGTTGAGGAAACTGTCCAAGGCAGATAGTCACCCAGTCTGCAACTTGTAACCCTAGGTTGCTATGTGGGGCACTGAGAAGGGTGGTGACTTTATCAGGCTCATCCAGCAAGTATGTGTTAAGGGTATGATTTGAACCCAGCTCTTGACTCTGAGGCTGATCCCTTCTCTACTGGGGCATGCCGTTCCTTGACCAACATAGCAATGGGAAACTATTGCCATCGATATTTTCTCTGGGTTTTGCCTCAAAATAAAATATTCCATGATCATATCCCTGACTAGGCCATGTTTAAGTGATCCTATCATGACCAAGTCTGACCTGGCACCAATTTCAGAAGGATGAGAAATAGGTTAGCAGTGCTTAGACCTTTTGTTTGAAGTCTCTTGGGCTCCCTTTTTGTGGGAGATAATTTGATGTAGTATTAAAATGGAATGTTTTTCTCTCTTGTGAATATTATTCTGCAGTCTCTTTGCAGAGCCAAAAAGAATGAGATTGAGACAGAAAACCACTTAAAGGCCATTGCCGTTAGAGAAATGGGACGAGTGAAGGATGAGATTCGCCGAATGGAACGAGAAATGAATTCATTCAGAGAAAGAAAAGCTGAAATAGAAGTATGTGGCCTGATCTTATTTAACATTTTATGCTACTGATAACTTTCTGATAAAATATTTTCCAATCTTTGCAAATATAATGCATCATTGACTCATTTGCACAGTGGAAGGAGAAGAGTTGTCAGTTTTGGGGTATTTATGAGTTTTTTTGTGGGCACAAAGACAAAAAAAAACATTCTTTGACATTTATACAAATTACTATAGAAGATTATACAGTGAAGGAAGACATAGATCTTCTCTCCTCTCTTTCTGCTGTTTATCTCTTTTCTTTTTTCTATTGAACTTTTGTCTTTTTAAAAAATAAGTTTTTATTGATATTTTCTGTTTCTCACAGCACCATAAGGTTAACCCAAGTATTCTTCCCCTCTCCAGAGAGCCATCTCATATAACAAAAAGCATTTTCAGAGAAGAAAAAAATCAACAAGTCTGATCAATACAATGAAAAGTCCTAATATATGTACAATATGTAACATGTTGGAACCTCCCACTTCTATAGAGGGGTAGATTGGGGGTGTCTTCTCAAAGCTCTTCATTCAAGTTCCATGTGATATTTATCATTTTTTTATGTTTACTTTGTTTGTTGGTGTATGTTTGTTTTTCCCACTTACACTGTTGCAGTTATTTGGATATATTATTTCCTTGCCTTATTTCACTCTGCATCAATTCGTATATATCTTTCCAGGCTTCTCTGTATTTATCACCCTCATTTTTTTCTTATTCCATTACATTCATGTAACAATATTTGTTTAGTCATTCCCTAGCTGATGGATATCTACTTTGTTTCCAGTTCTTAGCTATCACAAAAAAGCATGCTATAAATATTTTAGAGTATTGGGGGACTTTTTTCTTATTGATAGCTTCCTTGGGGTGCAAACCTTGTAATGAAGTTTCTTGTTCAAAAGATATGGACATTTATCACTTTATTTGCATAATTCCAAATTGTTTTCCAAAACAGTTGCACCATCTCACAGCTCCATCAAGAATGTATTAGTGTGCTTATCCTTACCCAACCCCTTCATCGTTTCTGTTTTTGCCCATTTTTAGGATCTGAGGTAAAGCCACAGAATTATTCTGATTTACATTTATTTTTAGTGATTTGGACCTTTTTTCATGTGATTGTGAGTTCTTTGCAATTCTTTTGAGAATTGTTTGTTCATATCCTTTGACAATTTGGGGCATGACTATTAGTCAAATATATTTATTAACTGTTTATATGTTTTGGATACCAAACTTTATCAGAGAAATTTGATATAAAAATGTTTTCTCCTTCCACCACGTCTTTTCCTTATGTATGTTAGTTTTTGTTTTGTACACAAGCTTTTCAGTTTCATGTAATGAAAATTATCCATGTTATTTTTTGTAATTGCTTTTATCCTTTGTTTAGTTAAGAATACATTTCCCATGATTAGCTGTCTTCTTATTTTTAGTAGTATAATTTTTAATATTATTATCATATATCCATTTATATACATTATGGAATGCACTATAAGTTGTTAGTCTAAGCCAGATTTTCTGCCAAATTGCTTTCCAGTTTTCCCAGAAGTTTTTTAAAAAATCATATAGATATCTATATAGATTATAGAATATTAGAGATATTTAAATCTATGTTTACTCATACATCCAGCCAAGTAAAGCTGTTTTGAAAGCTTTTTCATTTAGTTTCTTTACATGATTAACACATTTCATGTTTCTTTTTTGGGAATTAGAACGTCATATTTCAAACTTCTCAAAAACTGGAGTGTTTGAGATGTCAGATGAACTGGGATCAACAAGCTCTGGAGGCATGGCTAGAGGAGTCTGCTCATAAAGACAGTGATGCGTTTGCCCTCCAGAAGTATACCCAACAAGATGACAACAGAATCAGGGTGATTATAAAAAGACATTGTTAAGCTTGTGATGGAGGAATGGAATTCTGAGAGTTCTGGGTATGAAAAATCAATTTATTGATGAGGCTAACAATAACCAATAAATTTATGATCAGTGATTCTCTCACTGATAAACACCTGATGAAAACAATATCTGTTTACAATTTGTTTAAATATAACATTGCTGTTTTGAAGTCACAACTGCCACCAGTTTTTCAGATATTACCAATTTTACTGTTTTAAAATTTAAGCAAATTAGTACTGTCCAACTTAGCCTAACTGTAGAGGTGGGTTAATTAAAAATACAATAATAGCTTGAAGAAGCTGTAAACCCTTTTGTGGTTAAATCCCTTTATTTAATAATTATGACTAAGTTTATTTTCCAAGGCCCAGCCTATGAACCCAAGTTCAGAGTGAACCTTCTCTGGTAGGGTAGCTGCTTGAGGATAAATTCTTTGGCCATGATAACCCATGAAATAAAGAAAAATAAAAAATGAACTCAGTCTTGGGCCTCTGGCCACTCCCCGCTATAGTGGTAAAGTTGGGAAGAGAGGCTAAGAGCACTAAGGGTATGGGATAGTTTTTAGCTTGTCCATGAATGTTGGTCCCCTAAGTATGAGATTGTTGTCCAGTAACTGAAGGAACAGTGAGAAGGCTCCAAAGCTGTCCTTGGTGAAGCAAATGAAGAAATGTCAATGGAGTTGATTTTAGGGTTCCCCTTATTTGGGGGTCTTGGAGTAAAGTCTGGATAACCACTTATTAGGTATCTCAGAATGTGGATTATTATTATTTTCAATCTTTTCCTTCTGCCTATTGGTTCCAAGGCAGAAGAGTGGTAAGGGCTAGGCAATGAGGGTCAAGTGACTTGCCCAGGGTCACACAGCTGGGAAGTGTCTGAGGCCAGATTTGAACCTAGGACCTCCCATCTCTAGGCCTGGCTCTCAATCCACTGAGCTACCCAGCTGCCCCCTTAATTTTTTTTTTTTAGGGTAGATTGGACAAGATGGTTGCTGAGGTCCCTTCTACCCAGAAATTCTGATTCTGAGAAAGACCATTGCAGAATATGAGAAGGTAGAGAAATTCCATGATGTCCAAATTAAGACAGTATATATTCTAATACTTGGGGAATTCAATGCATAAGTGGATATTGGGGAAGATGATGAAAAATATAGAAGAAAATCTAGTTTATCAGTAAGAAATGTAGGGGTCCAAGGCCTTTAGATTAGAGAAAGCTCCCACCTATGGATCCTGAATGCTTTTTCTTGAGAAAAGAATAGGAAGATCCAGTCCACAGTGAGCATCAAATAATATGACCAAAAATGAAACTCATTTTTTTTTAATAGAAAACGAATTATGACTGATGTGGACATCATTTCCTTTAGTCAGCAGTCTGTGTACAGTCAGTTTGATCATTATTTTAGTCACTTAGAATGAGGACATCCATCTATCTTTTAGTTTTCTGTATACTGAATAGATGTCATGGGACCCAGGATCTAACAGCTTATTAGGCAATGAGTAATTAACTATTGATATTTGTATGTGCAGAGATTAATGCTTCAGATAGAAAGGTTAACGATCGATTGCAATGAAAAACGGAAGGCACTTGATGAAGAATTGACAGAGACAATGTCTGCCCAGGTTGGTAAGGCTAGAGATGCAGCCCTCCATAACCTCCTGCCTTGTCAGTTGTCTCCCCTGTAGGAATGTGCTCATCATGAGAACTCTTGCCCCCAAGGGGGTTGCAGGGGCTGGTGGGGCAGATGAAATAATATTTGTAAAGTGCTTTGGAGAATGTGGAAACTTGAGGGTGCTCTGTGAGTTCTGCTGCTGCTGCTGCTCCTACTTCTCCTCCTCGTCTTCCTCCTCTCCTTGACAGCAGAGCCCTTTTTCCTTTTTTTTTTTGGTATCACCTCTGATTAGCCGAGTTTCTGACCCATAGTTATCATTTCACAAATGCTTGTAGACTTGACTGTCATTGACTTGAGCCTACTGTTTGTCACAAGACTGAGACCTCAGAAGTGCATTTTTGTTTTAATATTTTGCAGATTGAGCTGGATAAAGCAGCCCAAGATTTTCGAAGGGTTCACGGTGAGAGGAAGGAACTTATTAGACAGTGGGAGAACACAATTGAGCAGATGCAAAAACGAGATAAAGACATCGACCATTGTGCTTTGGTAAATCACTCAGTCCTGTACTTTTACTAATCTGCTCTGTATTTGACTCATTTACTTCTAACTGCAAAAAAGTATTTAGAAAATTACCTCTAAGATGGATTCAGTTATTTTAGACAATTCAGTTTCAGTTCAGTGAATTTCTAAAGTCTGGCCTTTGTGCCGAGTATTATCCTAGGTTCTGGTGTATAAAGGCACAAATGGACTAGGCCTTCCCCTCAATGGGGCTTACATTTACTGCAGGGATATAAAGCGAAACAGATCACTTCAGAGCCTGGCTTTAAGAAGTTGTGTGTATTATGGAAGGTGCTAACAAGATAAGAAGAAATCAACTGAGAAGACAGGAGAGTGATGGCTCTGGAGCTGGAGATTCTCCCAAGCAATTGACTTGCAGCTATTCAACAGAGGAGCCATTACAAAGGACAATAGAAACTTTGCTCCTTGGCTAGTGAGGTGACATGTTTCTGGTGATTGGTCCTTCATTGGAAGGTGGAAAATAGAAATTGAATAACAAGGAGAACTTTAAAATGATCAGATAATTAAGAGAAAGACAAATTGGCCTTCTAGCCAAATGGGCTTAAGGAAATCAGGAACTGAATAAACTGACATGAACTCCATTGGCCAAAACAAGTACGGTGGCAATAACATTTAATTAGATACTACATATGGAAAGTATCATAGAATATGAACACAAAATTTGTATCATTGATTCAGGTTACTGATATCCTTTGGGCACATGTCACCAGACCAAGGAAAAGTAAACTTTACAAAAGTATTCTTTAATAAAACTGGCCAAAGTTTTCCTTTCTTTGCTTTATTTTATTTTATTTTATTTTATTTTAAAAGAACAACAAAGGATCGAGCATTTCATTTCCTTTTAGTAGGGAAACCCAGGGAGGTTTTGCAGGATGAATAAAAATGTTTCTATCTGTGCATGGCCAATTGACTGGTCTCTCTTTTCAAAGTGCATGCTGATCTCCCTCATAGAGGAGCAGGTGGAGGAATTGAAGAATCACCTTTGCACTCTGCCAGTTATCAGGGAGACTCACATGTTCCTTTAAAAAGTAAAAGAGCTTTAATAGGAAAATAAAGAAGAAAACAGATCTAAAGAGGGTAGAGTGAATTTCTGCCCTGTGTCAGGAAACTGGAGGGTGGAAAACTGTTCCCTGGAGACAAAGGGCAAAAGAACATTAGAAGAAATAAGTTGGAGACCTCCAGAAGGGAAGAGAGCTGCTCTCTCTGAGGAAGAAGTGATACTTTTGCTCACAGAAAAGGGGATATGGAGTTTTAGGTGCTGCTAAATAGAAGATCTGAGTGGTGCTGGTTGATAGCTCTTTGGGGAAGGGTATCAAGGAAGCCATTTGTCATGCTGATAACAATAGAGAGATCTTCTAGTCTTCTTGTAGCCTGCATCCAGTATTGGATGGAGAACCTTCAAAGTCTTGTCAAACTGGATGACTAATACTTATTGCTGGTGGTTCACATGGGCACAAATAATAATGCCAGAAGACATCTACAAACCATGTTAAATGCTTGTGCCTGTGAAATCTTTGGCAAGAAACTGAAGGCTTTAGGGGCATGGGTAATATTTTTGTCATTACAGCCAATCGAAGGCAAATGCTTCAAAAGAGGAAGATTTGAGAAGCAAATAACTGGTTTAGAAGATAGTGTTTAATGTTGCGATTTGGATTTTGGGACCACAGTAAAATATGGGCATGAGACTCCTAGCAAAGAAAGAAGCACAATGAATTTGTCTAATCAATCTTACAAATTTCAAAGAAGCCATAGCTGGGATCGGGGTGGGAGTGGGAGTGGTACTGAAATTGCCTCTGTATTTGTATCAAGGTAGGTAAACTACCTTAGGTTCCCTGGCTAACCAAGGCAGAAGAATAACTGTAGGGAGACTCTGAAATCCACAGGAGATAAAATCCAAGATGCAGCCAGCAATAAAACCCGTGCCTGCCTTCAGATATCTGTACATAAATGCCCAAAGTAGAGTTAAGGGATATAAGCTAGAAATAGGAATGAAATAGGGAAAAGCAGTGCTTACTATGTACCTGGAACTGTGTTAAGTGCTATGGATACTAGTAGAAAAGCCAAGACTGTTCCTGTGTTCAAGGGCATGTTCTAATTGGGAAAGATGATAAGGGAGAGTGGCTGCAGCGACAGGTGAAAAGTCTAGAAATCCTATGGGCCCACTGTTATGGGGGAATTGTAAGGCCTGGGACCCTTAAGAGTGCATTGGTAGGTCATAGGGCAATGCCAGGGGTCTGGAAGATGTAGGAACAGGACAGCTGACAAGGCCTAATGTTCTTCCATCTTTCCAGTGGGGTGGCAGTGGGTGGCCCCCAGCCCATCAAAGCACACTGAGCGGTCACATTGCTCTACCCTTATGGCAACTTCAAATGGGCTCTCAGGGAGCAGGTAGCAGATGAAGGGAAAACAAGGAAGAATGCTTGTCGGGCATTGTGCTAAATGCTGGAGATGAAAAGACAAGGGAAATCATGTCTGTGTTCTAGGAGCTTACTTTGTAACAGAGGAGATAACATGGACCTATCTAACTAGATGCAGAATATATACAAAATAAATGCAATGTAGGAGGGAGGGCACTAGTAGCTGGGGTGGGTGGGAGGAGGAAACAGATCAGAAAAGGCTTCATGGACAATAATGGCAGCTGAGCTGAGTTGGAAGGAAGCTGTGGATTCTGACATTGAGATAAAGAGGGACATGATATGACCCAGGTCAAAATGCCTGCCAGCACTGGGAGGGGGAAGGGAAGTGAGGAGGGAGATAATTTTGATCATATAACTTAGGAAAACTTGAGTAGAAATTTTTTATTACATGTAATTGGTAAAAATTAATTAAAATTAAAATTAATTTTTAATTAATTAAAATTTTAAAAAAGAGAGACATGAGGGACAACCAGTGCAAGGCCATTGAGGTGAGAGAGGAAGCATTGTGTGTGAAGTCTAACAAGCAGGCTAGTATAACTGAATAGTGGAATACTTGAAGGGAATAATGTATAAGGTCTAGAGAGGTAGGAAAGGGCCAGATTGTGAAGAGTTTTAAAAGACTAACAGAAGAATTTCTATTTTATCCTGCAGATAAGAAGGTGCTCCTGAAATTTATGGAATAGGTCAGTAACATGGCCAGACCTTTCCTTTTTGGGAAAATCACTTTATAGTTTGGAGGATAGAATGGAGAGGGGAAAGACATAAGAAAGGGAGACCAAGTAGGAGGCTACTGCAATAGTCTGGGTGTGAGGTAATGAGGACCTGAATTAGGTTGATGGCTTTGTGAATGGAGAAAAGGGGGCATATGTGAGGCCTGGCTTAGAGATGGAACAGGATTGGACAGCTGATTGGACATAAACAGTGATCGAGAGTAAAGAAGAGTGTGATATGAAGATTTCAATATAGGGTGACAAGTGGTACCCTCAGTAGTAATGGGGGATTTTAGAAGAGGAGTGGGTTTGGGGGAAAAGATAACATTGTTTTGGGTATGTTGTTTGACTATGACATATCTAGTTATAAATTTGAAAGTTGGAGAGGTGAGACTCTTGCCTGGAATATAGCTGATCAAAAAGGAATAGGATACAGAGAAGGGGAACTCAAAATAGAATTTTGAATATTAAAAAAATGTGGGAAGAAATCTAGGAGCAAGGAAGGTGAGCTGGTGGAGACTACTGGGTTAAAGATCAGTGGAGATAAGAACAGAAGTGATACTGGAGCATCATCCAGTAGACCTCCCAGAAGAAGGAAATAAATGATTTTAGGAAATAAGTCACAAGCCTAGCACCAGAGACAAAGCAGTATGGAGAATTACCCAGTCACTTTCTTAGCCCAAAGCAGAGAGAGGCCAACTGTTATTCAACTTGCTTCCATAATTATTTCATCCTTCAGAGGCTGGAAGAACCACTGGGGAATTAAGGATCTGATTCTTGCTAGCAAGAGAGAAGACTGGTTGTTGGGGTGGAGATGATAGGAGCCAGAGGCTAAGGAACCACTTAAGTTTTGAATTTGTGATAGAGAAGTAGGGGCAAGCCAAGACCAGTCTGACATTCATCTTAGATTTGGGGAAACAGTGAATTGAAGAGCAATCATTAAGTGCTTACTTACTCTATGGTCAACACTGGGCTGTGGGATGGAGAGCATTTTGGGAGGTCCAGAGAGAGCATGAAGTTCCAAGGATTAAAAACCTAAAAAAGAAGTTTTTAGGAGTACCATGAACCTTGCAAGGTTGGAATCCTGAAAGCACAGAGAGAAATAATTCCTATAAAGAGAAATTGATCAATAAGCAGGAATATATTAAATGCCTATTAGAGAAGTACTGGTTTGAATATGGCCCTAGAAACCCTGCCAATGGGTATGATATTTGGACTGGAAAGGGCATAATGAAAATTAAACAAAGGTCCTTTTTTTCAACTCTTAATTTTTATCATATAATCAATACTATATATTGGTTCTAAGGCAAAAGAGCAGTAAGGGCTAGACACTAGGGGTTAGGTGACTTGCCCAGGGTCACATAGGATACAGGAAGTATTGAAGGCTAGATTTGAATCCAGGACCTCTTTTCTCCAGGTCTAGCTCTATCCTCTGAGCCACCTAGCTGCCCCCTACTGATCCTTCACAATGTAAAGCACAGAATTCTAAGAGTTATTACTCATAATTCACTTCCTTTAATGGAGGGGGGCAGTTTAGTCAGTGTCCAGTCTGTATTATGGTGGGGCCACCAGGAGGGCTAATTCAGACTTGGGCAGCAAGAGGAATCATGATACTCATACCTGGGAAGGGAAGAGTTTTAATATTTTCTCTCTGGTCAGATCACATCATGAAGTTTGGATTCACTTCTGGACATAACATTTGAGGATGATATGAATGATAACCTGGTGACCAGTGGGAGGGTGAGCAGGCTGGTAAAGGAGTGGTTGAGAAGATGACACTTGGAGCAGTGGAAGGAAATGGGAATGTTTAGCCTGGAAAGAAAAAGACCTACAAGGAGACGTGATGGTCACCTTTAAGTATTTGAAAAGCGGACATAGGAAAGAGGGGAAAAGATTTGTTTTTATTGGCCCCAGAAGGCAGAGCCTGGACCACTGTGAAAATTCCAAGAAACAGATCTAGAATTCAAGAGAATTTGCCTTATCTAGGCCAGTGTCAGGCCACCATCACCACTTCCAGACCATCTAATGCCATGCCCAATTCCTTTCTTATTTGCCTTCCCCCTTCACCAAACATACTTTCTAATTTTACCTCTAGAAACAGTCATCAAATCAATATTACTATTCCTAAAATGGCCCCATGATATCAGTCACCATCTCTCTGACTTCTCTTTCCATAAGACTCCTCTCTGGTCATTCCTTTCTGTATATGTATTGTCTTATCCTATTAGAATGGAAGCTGCTCGAGGATAGTGATTGGTTTTTCTTGCTTGTGTTTTTCCCTTAGAATTTAGTATTTGGAATATAGTCAATAATAAATGCTTTAAAATTAATTAATTCAGGCTTGAGGGAAGAAAAGACTTCTATGAATGAGAACTGTTGAGAAGTAGAGAAGATTGTTGCCACAAGAGTGGAGATTGGAAGGGATTGGAAGAAAAGGTTTCTTCTCATGGGAAATCTTCAAACAAAAAGTGTGTTGTTCAACTTTGGGGTATGCTTAAAAGAGTTCTTCAACCGTGAGATTCTGATTTTATATTTTTTTAATGGGAGAATAGCATTTTTGCATTTTAAAAATAATTTTTCTTTGATACTTTGAGGATTTTTAAATAAACTCTTACCTTTTGCCTTAGAATCAGTACTATGTATTAGTTCCAAGGCAGAAGAATGGTAAAGGCTAGGCAATGAGGGTTAAGTGACTTGCTTAGGATCACACAACCAGGAAATATCTGAGGCCAGATTTTGAACCCAGGACATCCCATCTCTGGGCCTGGTTCTCAGTCCACTGAGGCACCCAGCTGCCTCCTTTGAGGACTTTTTTTGGCAGAATTTTTTCTTAAAGGAAATTTCAGAAAAAACAAACAATTCAGCAAAAGATGAAAATATGATATATTTTCCAATATCCTTTACTAAAATTATGCTTTTTTATTCACTAGACATTGGCAACAGTAAAGCAGGAGTTAAGAGCCAAAGAAAACATGATTAAGGAAAAGATCAAATTCTTGGAGAATGAGGTAGAAAACAATGCAGAGTATGAGAAGAAAATTACTCTCGCTGATCGTAAAGCTTTGAAACTTCGATTGGAATATCAAAATTGTGATGCCAGTCGATCGCAGCTCCAGGATGAGGTACTTAGAGATATGTGTGTGTGTGTGTGTGTATGTGTGTGTGTGTGTGTATGTGTGTGTGTGTGTTTGTTGGGGGTACAAGATATGGCCAAAAAACCCTCTTGATTCTTGATTCAAAGAGAGCTTCCTAGCTATCTCTTCTTTCTTACTTAATGGAATCAAAGTTGCTTGACTGAGTCAGATGCCTTAGCTTGACTGTCCTGTGCAAGACTAGTGGAATCAGAGGCTAAAGTGACTTGAGTGTCAGGAGACTTCACAGTTTGGGACTTTCATTAAAAAGGTCTTTATCTATTCATAAGTAATTTCCAAACCGTGTTCTCAGAGACCACTTAAAAACACCATATTGCTTCCAATTTTGGATAAACCCCCCACATTTTAAGTCAGGATTTAATAAAGTATGAAAGACAGTGTTGAAAAGGCTAGTCTGTCAGGGAAAAGAACATATAATTGACTGACCTTTTCCCAAATATAATTTGGGGTTTGTCTTATACTTTATAATATACTCTAAATATATTGTCTTTATTATAACTATACTTAGCATGAAATAAAAACCAATTAAAAATATAATCAAAATTGTTTAGAACAAAAAAATGTTTAAGCATAAATAACAGAAACAACTTAGTAACTCCTAAACTCTTCTACAAAGCTAGCCCTATTTATAAAAGTCTATCTTTTAGTTGTAGGTAACAAAGTTTTTCTAGTTCTGGTTTTAAACTTCTTTCATTTCATATTTAACATATTTCTTTATATTCTTCACTTTTGCCATTTTAAATGAAATTAACCTTGTTACTTTGATATGCCATAGTTTGTTCAACTGTTACCTGTTAGGCATTGAGATTCTTCCCATTTTTCTATTCCAAGTAATACAGCTATAAACATTTTTTAGTATTTTTTTTAGAATTATTTCCTTGAGATCTATTCCCAATAATAGAATTATATTGTGATTCGTATCTTGGAGGATTGTTCTATGAAAGACGAACCAATTTGCAATGCTACTATCAGCATATAAAGGCATTCATGTTCTCATAGTTGAATCAATGAATCTGGCATCATTTATCCTTGTGATTTTGATAGGCACAAGCAAGCATCTTTCATTTCTTCATTTATTAGTAAAATTTAAACATTTTTCAAGTATTTAAAACTTGTATTTTCTTTTTTATGATTATTCATATTTAAAATAAAATTTTTGAGAGAGAGAGAATATTGGAATGTGTATCGTATGAGTGGTCAGAGGGATAATGGTCCAAAGTTTTGGACTTTTCTTCAATACATATATGCACATATGCATTTTTTTCTACTGATAAAATAGCAAACACTATATCACTATGTCAATCAATTATATTATAAAATATATTGTACGTCTGGGGGGGGGAGGCTTGGGATAAATTGTCATCATGACGAGCAATGGAACCTCTTAGAAATGGTGGGAAACATTTCCAGGTAAGCTGTTGAGTTAAAATGTTTCTTTACTTTGCCACCTAACCCTCAGCTGGACACTCTCAAAGCCACCGTGACTAGAACTTCACATGATCTGGAAGCCATTAGGAGGGAGGTGATGAGTCTGAAGAAAAGAATTCAAGAAAATACTGAAACGTAAGAAAAGCCTTTTTAAAAGAAATTTTTATTTTAGCATTTGTCCATGGTTACATGGCTCCTGTACTTCCCTCCCCTCCTCCCCCTGGAGCCAATAAGCAATTCCACTTGGTTATACATGTATTATCACTCAATACCTATTTCTGTATTATTCATTTTTGTAATAGTCAGAAAAGCCTTTTTGAAAAACCACAACAACAAAGAATTGGAGATGACTTCTAGCAAGTGGCAATATTTAATTTCTCCATAACTATGATATTTTTTACAATTCCCATGTGTCAGATGCCAAATTGTTTTAAGATTTTATAAACTTTTCCCACCTAATCTGTTATTGGTTGATAGAAAAATTAATTGGGTTAATACTATTTGAATCCATTTCAGAGAACAATGGTTCTCTAGTCAGAAGAAGTTGCCCTCAGTGGCTTTTCTGAACAATTTGTTTCTCAGTTTTCTGCTCATCTTTCTTTGAATGATGTGTTTAGGCTACATGCCACTCAAGAACATAATCAGATGCTCACCGAAAAACTAAAGGATATCACTGACAAAACGATGAGTGTAGAAGATAAAGCTATCAGAATGGAAACGATGATAAGAGATGAGGAAAAGGCCGTCAAGGTAAAGTTCACTAGAAGTTTTACTTTTTATTAAAAAAAAAAAAGCAGTGGGGAATAAATCAGAGTATCAGAATCAGAATTAAGTAGAACTTTCAGAGGGTACTTAGCATACCCTACTGTGCGTAGGCAAAATGGTACCTGGATGGTTTCTTTTTTTTTTTTAACCCCTTACCCTCTGTCTTAGAATCAATACTGTGTATTGGTTCCAAGGCAGAAGAGTGTAAGGCCTGGGTAATTAGGGTTAAGTGACTTGCTTGGGTCACACAGCTAGGAAGTGTCTGAGGTCAGATTCATACCCAGGACTTCCCATCTTCAGACCTGGCTCTCTCTCCACTCAGCCATCTAGTTGTCCCAATACATACTATTTTTAAAGACAAAGAAAAGAAAAATGAAGATTTTTAAAAATCAGCATTAAGAAGCCTGAAAATATGTGTAATTTTTTTACAGTACTTTTAGGTCTCACACTTTTGCTGAGGATGTTCTGGAGGCGTCTTCTTGTCGTAGCACAGATGTGCTGGTTCTTTGAAATCTTGCAATGTTGACTTTTGGTTCATTTTATGTGTAGGCTGCAGGGGTAGAACCTCAGGGTGGGCTTGATAAATGTTTCTCAGAGATCTGGAACAATCTTTCACAGAGCTAATAGTCTGCATTTTTTCTTTGAGAAATATTTGTTCAAATCCTTTGATGTCTTATTAGAAATGAGTGCTGGTGGACACCTATTTAGGGAGTGGAAGATGAATGACAGACATTGGGGAGTGACCAGACTAGACTAGGGAAGAGACTTGCCATAAGAGGGCAGTTTTAGGGAAGCCAAAGGAGAGACTGTCCATGTGGAAGAAAGGGGAGGAGAATGGTCAGGAGGGGTCAGAAGCTGCAGAGACTTCAAGGAGAGCAGGACAGCAAAAAGGAATTATATTGATTTAGTAATTTTGTTGAGTTGGGAAGAGATCTTTCTTACCTTTGAGAAAAAGTCTCAGGAGAATGGATAGGTCAGAAGCCAGACTGCAAAGGATTGGGAAGTGAGGGCATGATGAGAATAAGACAGGAAGCATCTAGATTTAGCATCTCTTTGTCTTTGAACTGAGAGAGATGAATTAGATCTCTAAGGCCTGATTAATTCTTAGTTACAGAACCTAGAATTCAACTCCAGGGAGTCTAGGAGCTCCTCCTCTGGGCCAGAATTCATCCCTGTGTCACTTGGCTGTGGCTTTGCCCTGTTGTTATCTCTGAGACCTCATGGGTCCTAAGGTAACCTGTTTAGGGAGCTGTAGACTATGTGCATCACACTCGCATGTCTCTGACCATCTTCCCTTTGATCGTGCCTTTTACTCTCCTGTCCATCTCAGCTGTTAACTTCATCATCCAAGACTCCCCAAGCCCACCCCAGTAGATCCCACAAATAATGGTGTAGCCTTCACTTGACACCACTATCCAGAGGAAGAACCATTCTAATTCTGGAGAGGTGATGGTTGTATTGGGAAGTTTTTCCTTACATCAGGTCTAAATTTTTTTTCTTTTTGCAACTTTTAGACATTGCTTCTAGTTCTTTGTTCCAGGCCCAAACAGCACAGATCTAGCCCTCCTTCTGTGACAACCTTTCACAAAGTTAAATGGGATCATCATGTCCTCCCTACATTATCTCTTCTCCAGGCTAAATATTTCCAGTTCCCTTGACCAACAATTAGAACATAAACTCAAGGCTCTTTACTACCCTCGTTGCCCTCCACTGGAAACTATCTGATTTTTCAGTATCCTGAAAATTTGGTATCTGTGGCTGAATCCAGTACTTTAGGTGTGGTCCAGTCTGGGAAGACACAACTATCATTTTCCTAGTCAACCAATCAACCCATAAGCACTAACACTGCTGTGTACCAGGCCCTGTGCCAAACACTGTCCTGGACCAGCATCCTTTTTATCATAATTTAATTTTATAGTCTTTTTTTGGTAACTAGATCACATTCATGGTTCATCTGCTTGCAGCCTACTCAAACCACTAGATCTTTTTCACATAAACTGCTTTCTAGCAACACATCTTCCTCCTTATTCTAGAGAAGCCATTTTTTTGGACCCAAGTGTAAGACTTTTACGTTTTACTCCATTGAGTTTTATTGTACTAGTTTCAGCCCAATGCTGTAATGTGCCAAGATCTTTTTTGGCTCCTAACTCGGTTATCCAATGTTAGCCATCTCCCCTAGCTTTGTGACACCTGGAAATCTGATAAGGATGCCTCAATTTTTTAAAATTACAAAATGAGGCAGTTGGACTCCAATTCTTATGATCCTTTGTATTCAAGAGGAAGCATTTTGTCTCCATTTGAAACAGTCAACCTCACAAGGAATTTAGGCATCGCAGACCACCTTGGCAGGTCATAGGATTGGGTCACGCTGAGTCAGTTAAGAAGGGCTTCTGAAGTTGGCCACCATTTTGAGACTTTGAATCTCTGTAAGTAAAGAATTTCAGGATGCTATTATTCAGTGAATTAACTTAATTTTGATCCCCAGGATGTAGAAGATCATTTGAGTAGAATAAAGGAAGTGCTTTTCAAGAGTGTTAAGAAATTACAAATTGCAACAGAAGAGGAGAAATCTACTATATCAGAAATCGATGGAACCCGTTCCACTATAAAGAACCTCAACCGCCGGTTATACAAACTTGATTTAGAAACCCTGAAGCAGCAAGAAATCATGTATAATCAGGTGCGTGTACTATACAACTCCTGCAAACATCAACCTGCTAGTTTTTATAAGAGTGGTGATAATGATACATGTAAAACCCAGTGGATTTGTGCATTGGCTATGGGAGCGGGGTGGGAGGAGGGGAGGGAAAGAACATGAATCACATAACCATGGAAAATTTTTCTTAATTAATCAGTTAAATAAATTTTTTTAAATGGAGAAAAAAAGAGTAATGATAGTCAGAATATTCTTTATATCAAGAAAGCACCAATTGTGGATTTAGGGCACCGAAGGTCTCCACTCATCAATGGAGCAGGCAGATGCTGGAAGCACAATCTCAGGTAAGATCAGGGATTCTGAAGAAGTCTAGTTCCCCTCAAACTCAACTATTCACAGAAGAGGAGAGAGGAGACAACTTTTTCTAGTCAAAGAGTAAGATCCCTATTTCAAAGGGAGCAGGGGTAGACCTTGAATCCAGGTTTTTCTGCCCTCAAGGCTGGCTCTGTCCAGTATGCCAAGATGCCTCTCATTTGCATCCATTATTTACATTAATGTGTATTAACAAGTGCCTTCTCTGCAATGACAGTAACTAGTAATCTCTTTCTACTTGCATTTATTCATAGTAAACTCCGTTTTCTTTGTCTATCCCTGAACCTTCTTGAGAGCAATAAATGATCCTAGGTAACTTGTCCATACCACCTGCCTATTCCAAAAACCAAAGCGGGTTTCATGGCTCTAAATAAGCCAGAAACTAAGTCTAGGCCTAGAGAGTGGTAGTAAGGAGGCCTAGTCATCCCTTTCCTACTTTGGCCAAGGCTTCCTGGGTCCCTTTCACCTTATTACCATTTAGAGATTTATTTTATATATTTGCATACATAGATATATGTATACATATTTCTTTGCATGATGTATGTTGGGTTCAAAAGACTTCTGTAAGTCTTGTGGGTTTTTCTTTTTCATCATAAGACTGCCCATGAAGTAGCTATATTTTCCAGTGCTAGAGGTTAAAAATAATTATTTTTTCATTTATATTCTATGTATGTAACTTTTCTTAGTTATGTGTATGTATTTTATGTTAATATCTAATAGCCATCCTTTCCCTCAACTTTTTGATGTGTTTGATTCCTCGGGTAGTGCTAGAAAAGGACTCGTACCAATCCCTGCACTACTTTTGCTCCTTCCCTCTGTGAGTGTCCCCCTTTTTATCAGTGTCTCTTGGTGGTCCCATTCTCTGCTTAGTGCTTCATCTTGCTGGGAGATGATTACTCCCTAGTACACAGCCTCATCCCTGAAGGCAACTCACCAATACCTGCCCCAGGAGAAAGATCATGGGACCAGCTTGTACACTACCACTGTAGGCTACAGTGTCAGGATTAAATGACCTCTCTGAAGCTAAAACCCCCAGAATGTTCACAGTTTTTTAAAACTTTAAATAAATAGTTGTAATTGTTTGCTTATTGATTTATTTTTACTATCCCAAACAGGATTTTTATATTCAACAAATAGAAAGACGAATGTCACGACTCCAGGGAGAACTTAATGTTGAAGAAAAGCTAGACCTTGAAGCGAGACTTACCGACCTTAAAGTCATTTATGATGAGAAAAAAGACACATCGGACCTCCTGGACGCCCAGATCAAGAAACTTGATGTAAT